>NC_091741.1:58611497-58776497 GCF_043380555.1 Nothobranchius furzeri | reverse complement strand
CTCAAATCAATAATTTAACTGATTAAACATGGCTGCCAAACTATTAGCAAACATAAAAACGCCAATATCAGTCATTTCTACATGATCTATTTTTTTTAAAACACAGCACTTTTCTTAGGAAAGCACTAATGCATTTAAACTTGCGTGCGTGTGTGTGTGTGGGGGGGGCGATGGCAGTATCAGTATCAGGCAGAACCTGCAGCTTTTATAACTCATATCTATTCTTGTTCAGCTCTTCTCCACCTCCACATGCTTACCATCTCTCCTAAAGCTTTCACCACCAGCGGCCAGCACTCCTTCAGGTAGGCTTCTCTGTATTTGGGGAAGAGTGTGGCGAAGCTGCTCTCCTCCAGCAGGCCTCGGGGGTTGTCCTCTTTAGTGAATGATGGCTCCTTCCATCCATCAGGAACTGTCAGGAGTTCAGATTCATCTACTGCAGGAAGCATGCAACAGACATTTTTAAATAAAAACTAGAGCAGCATTAAACATTCTACCTTATGAATCCAAAACAAAAGGTGCTGCTGCCATGTTGTGTTAGAACCAGTCTTCACACTGAGGATGGATGGCCCTCCTACTCTGCCGTTTAGAATCAAAGTGGGATTTTTTTTTTACAGCAAATTACTAATTACAACCAAGCAAACTATCCATCCATCTGGGTTTGAGTCGGTGGGGCAGCAGCCTAAATAAGCAGCGAGGCCCAGACTTCCCTCTCCCCAGCACTAATCCACCTTTCCCTTGCTCGTGAACAAGACCTCATGATACTTAAAACTTCTCCACTTGATGCAGGACCTCGTCCCTGACCTGAAGAAGGCACTCTACCCTCTTCCAATTCAAGACCATGGTCTCAGATTTAGCCATGTAAACTAGAAAATTACTATTAGAACACCCTGTAGCAAAGTAATATCTGAATCGACATCAAGAGAAAAGACCAGGGGAGTATTCTTAAATTTAGTTATAAATGTTCTTTTTGCTCACGGAATAGAATTTAAACTCATTCTGCAGAAAGCCACTGGGAGGGAGGGGTGTCTGATTGTTTAGAGGCTTCAACTACAGTGATGAGATAAAATCAGAGATATGTTTTCAATTCATGCTTTTCTAACCATACCACCCACCTCAAAGCACTTTATAACTTTAACACACCAACACATGCATCACATTCCTATGTATTTACTCAAGTTATCTTTTCCTGACAAATTGCGTTTGCTGGTCTAACATCGATGTGAGAAAAGGCAACCCGCTGCTTGCTGGTAAACATGTGCAGCGCTAAATTTGACCACGTCAGTTTTTCTTTGCATATTTTAGCATCGATTAAGAAGCATACGTTTATAGTTCTTCTAACCAGAAGAAAACGTGATGACATGTGCAAATCCAAGTCTGTTTAATATGAACATCACATGTAGCTAGACGCTAATCCACACATTCCTTGTATCCAACTGGTAAACATCTGAAATAAACCGCTCATATTTATGTTTGAGAACCTGTCAGGTGTCGTGTTGGACTGTTTAGTTTTGTTCAGCTTACCTTGTTTTTTCGCCTTTTTCCCCTTTTGATTGCCGCTCATGCCGTCTTCACTCACGGAGGACGCCATTGCTGAGCAAAAGCGGAAGTGACGGAAGAAAAAGTGCATCACTCCTCTAGAAACAATATTTTTAACCGTTCCGACCCTCAACAGGAAACTTTTTTTTGTTTTATTATTTTAGAAAGACTTCTAGAACCAGATGTGTTATTTAATCGTTAACTTTAACCCTTTTATTTATAAACTCTTAACCAAACAAATTGCTGAATTATTTTAGCTCTGAGGAACGACTTGTTCACTTTGGTAGTCAACATGAATTTAGGTCTGGCTCAATGTCATTATGTGTGAAAATTTGCTTAACAACTGACAAAATTTTGTATGCAAATGTGTCTGTCAGTAATGGCATAATTTATAACTTTCTTATTAATTTTTATTTTCCCCCCACATACAATGAAATGGATACATTAGAATACATCTTTGACACTGTTACAAGAACAATGAAAGGCAGTTTGGCATCTCTCCATGTATTCACAAAAATATTTACTAAAGGGATAAAATCAGATGATCTATTTTAATCTACCTACATGTTTCTTTGAGCCACATCAGGTAATATTTATGCCCATAACTTGAATATTCCCAACTAATAGCAAATTCCATACATTAAGTACCTCTCTCATGGAAAAATGCAAGGGTCAAGGGTCATCCAACACAAGACTTTGTACCTTTTTCCTGAGGTCCCTTGGTTTTAGAAATACGTTGTGCATTTACACTGGTTGGCCAGTAGATGATTGTGATTCTAAGCAGGTTATTGTGTAGGAGTTGCTCCTGGTTTGAAATGAAATGTAATTGTACATTTTCTGTCATGATTTATTCTCCAAGGAAAAATTACACGCTTTCAGATGCTCTTCCAAAGTTTATTTAGGCTGCATGTGCTCATAATAAGTCATCACTGCCTTGATTGCAATTAGTGAGATCACACCCATCCCCAAAAAGCTGATTGATGCAACAACAACAAACGTGCTAGCAGCTTCTGTCCCTGTGAAGAGATGGAAAAAAAGGTTTGTTTACATTGAACACCAGGCAGTCTGACTGTATTAGTCACAGAACACATGCTTTAACCTTTAACTGCTTGAAATGTGTTGATCAGAACAAAAATGATCCAAAACATGCAAACACATGTTTAAACCTGAATCAGCTGGTTCTGAGCAGATGCTCTGTGGACTTGAACTCACAGTAGGATGGATGGACCGACTTCACCCTGGTGCTGACAGTCAGTGGCCCAGCGGACACCACAGTCACTCGTTTCTCTTCCCTGTCCATCTGGCTGACTGACCTTTTGGGGCGCTGCTGGCTGGTGCAGTTCTGCATGAAAAACATAAGTCAGCTGTTTCTACTGCTATAGAAACAAAATAGTCATTTCAATTCAATTCAAGTTTATTTATATAGCGCCAAATCACAACAAGAGTCGTCTCAAGGCACTTCACATAATAAAAATTCCAATTCAGGTCAGTTCATTAAGCCAATCAGAAATAATGTTTCCTATATAAGGAACCCAGCAAATTGCATCAAGTCACTGACTGGTGTCAGTGACTATACAGCAATCCTCATACTAAGCAAGCATAAAGCGACAGTGGAGAGGAAAACCCCCTTTTAACAGGAAGAAACCTCCAGAGAATCCTGGCTCAGTAGAAGCAGCCATCCTCCACGACTCACTAAAACCCATTTCAACAAATAATGATTCCAGAATGAGAACAAAACTTAATGACAATCAGAGCAATAAAATTAGGGCAGCTCATTTTATAAATATGAGGAACAGAATTCAGAGTTTACATTTTAAGTAGAAGTCAGGCACTCCTCTAAAGTTTAATGATTAAATTAAAAAAAATTACCCTTTTTAGAGTTAATGTGGACTAAAATGGAACATATGAAGGTTTGTTTATAATTGCATGAAATATCTTTGAAACTAGAAATGTAGTCTAGAAAATTTATTATGAAATGTGCGATCCTTTGTTTACACATTTTCTCATCTTTAATAAAACACATGTGGAGGACACGCCTTCACCAGCTCTTGTACAAAAGGGGATTGAAAGTTTCCGGTTTAAAGGTGCAACCACGTATTGTGTTTGGGGACCAGACGGAGCAGTCTGAATGTGGTGCTGAAAGCCCCGCCCACTCACCTGCACACAATTATGTTTTAACAGCATCAAATAACCAAATCAAATTAAAAACACAATAAAAGTTATTGTAGGGCAATTACTACAGAAATTCAGAATTAACTCACTTGTAAGTCGCTTTGGACAAAAGCGTCTGCTAAATACATAAACAAACATAAACTCATGGAGAAGTGATCTGAGGTGTTTAGTTTCCAACAAAAACAATGTTCTGTTTGAAAATATACCAATTATTACCCCTATAGAGAAACGGCTTGTTCCAGTTTCAACTTTCAGGTTACAGTCGGGCCTCTATACAAACTCATTGGTCAAGTTATCAGATACATCATGTCAGTATGGACCAGAACCTCTGAGGAGAGTTTCTAAACACAACTATGACATGAATAATTAAAGTGGTTCTGGAAGCAAGAATGGTCGAACCCAGTATAAGCAAGGTGTACTTATGAAGTGATAAATAAAGCTTAGATTGATTGACTAGTGTAGTGTGGCTGGGTGTGGATCCCAGTTTAAAATGAATAAATGGTTGGCTTTAAAGGTGTGGTTCACTCATTTAGTAAATACATTTGCAGTGGTCTTTGGTAGGAATAAACTCTTTGCAAGCAGTTCTCAGGGCAAAAAAAAAATCCAGAGATGCTTGGATCAGCACCAACAGGTCTGCTGCTGCTGCTACTGCAGAGTGGCAGAATATGCCTTTTAGACTCAGACTGAATAACATCAATGAAACTACCACTAACTTGACTGTTTGTGCATAAATGGACGTCAGGTGGGGTCTTGGACTCTTCCCCTCTCCTGGGACATCTTGAGGAGCTACATGTTCGCCTACCCTCTCCATGCCACTTTTTCCTGCTGGTGGGTGGTGCCTCGGTCTGCCCACATATCTGCAGCTTCCGTGTCAGGGCGGGAAATGTTTAGGATCCGTCTGGTCGTTCCCAGTGGCGTCTGGATCCCTGGGCTCTGTCGGGTCCCCGGCGGGGTTGGTCGCCCTTCAGTCCCAGGCCGCTGTGTTCTGAGCCCAGCCAGCTCGGGGTGGGTGGCTGGGGGCGGGCCTGGGAGCTTGCCGCCGTCATCTCCCAGGGCTCTGGAGGCTGCTGGTTGCGATCCCTGTGGTAATCCTCAGCACCTCTCAGGAGGGGAGTTGGGGCTTCTCCTGCAGCTGTCTCCCTGTGGTTCCTGCACTCCAGGGAAACCATTGGACCTCTAGGGCTTTGACTCCATCTTCTGCACGTCTTTGAGGGCAGGTCTGTGTGACACTCACTATCGGACACTCCTATAGAGAAACCTTACATATACAAGTGCGTGTACGCACGCAGGTGCTCACATGATGCTCTCACAAGGATGGACTTGGGCATTTTCAACACATCTGTGTGGTGGCTGTGGTTCACACTAGATGCACTCCTGCCTCCGTGTCCGTTAGTATTTAAAACAATCAAAAATATTTCTAATAAAGGTTTGGCATCAGGTGTGGCACCGTAGCAGAAGCTAACACTCCACCTGTGAGAGTAAAATTGCAAGGCTCGTCTTCGGCATACAGACATCAATTCTGACTGCTTCACAGCCGGACAGGAGGCGGAAACAAAAAGGGAAATCTCGCCTCAGATTGAATAACAGCGATGGAACTCGACCACTGACTTGCAACAATGATGTTTTATTTCCACAAACAAGCCTGGGGTAGTTATTCTGTGTGGTGGTGTTGCTAATGCTAAAGGTTAGCTTCTCCTAGGCGGGAAGATTTCTGCTGTATGAAAACAGCAGCCTTCCCCGTCATAAGTCAAAATAGGTGAGTCCATGAATGTTAAGTGACAGTATGATGAAGAGCTGACAAACTTTTCAAATCCTAGAGTTTCACAGTCTATTTTCCATTAGACGCTAATGCAGGAGATTGATGTAGGAGACCATTTTCAAGTTCAGCCTGCATGAAAAACTTAGTGTCCAATTATAATCAGAAACAATCATTAGAAATGTGTTTTTTCAGAGTTCCACACCTTCAATGATTCATATCTGGATTTTTTATTCTGTTGAGCTGATTGGACTTATTTTACTTCTCATAACTTAAAATGGTTTTACTGAACTTGGAGTATTGCAACATTTAGCTGATGCCCGGCTCTGATCTTGCCGCTTAAACCCGATGAAATAAAGATTGCAGAGATAATCTGGCTGATCTGATAACATTTGAAGTACTGGGACGTTACTGGATTTCCATTATAAGTATTAAGCTCTCAATGACAGCGCAGCAAAGATCTTTCAGATCCAGCTGCATTTTTTACCTTTGTGCAGTCTTCATCCCGTCCGCAGATGTTGGTCAGACAGTGGAAGTACAGAGGTAACCCTTTGGGCATCTTAAACATCTGCAGGGAGAACCTGCTGCTCTGAGACAGGCCGTTAGCAGAGAGCCAGTGGAACGTTTCATCAACAGGACAGCTGGAGAAATGAGAAACAACAGCTCTTCCCTTTGATCTCTACAGAGGTTTACACACTAAAACAATTACATTACTTCCAATTTATTTATAATGCACATTTAACACCAGCATGTCAGCTGACCAAGGTGCTGTACAGGTAGGACATAGGAACATAAGGCAATAAAAACTGTAAAATACATTTCAGAAAGCTAAAACAAAAAATACAGGCATCAACAACCAAACGCTCAGCAGAAAAGTTCAGTTAAGAGCAGTCTTGAACCTGATCAGAGAAGATGCCCGTCTGAAAAAAGAGGCAGTTCAGTTTTGAGGCAGTAAAAGGGAAAGCCCGCTCCTCTCTGGACTTGAGCCTAATTCATACTTCTCCGTCAGCTCTGCGAGGGAGACGCAGACACACTGACAAGAGACGTTTTGCTTTCAGGCTTCTCCGTCAGCTGGGGATTGTTGTTAAACAATTCCTCGCCAGGACAACAGAGGGTGTAGTGCTATTCGGAGGCATCCTGTCACCATACAGTCACAATAGTGTATTTACTATTGTGTTTACATTGTTTACTTCAGAGGCTTTAGCACGGACAATTTTGTCCCTCATTCCTCTCCACCTCTTCATGGGATCGGCACCTCTAAACTCACGTTTCTCGTCTTTCCATCCACAAATAACGCTTGCTGCATATCTTTCTACTCCTTCAGTCACGGGTGAATTAATGTTTATATTTTTAGACTTTTTCCACGACCCATTCTTCAATCTGTTTCGTGTCTGCCACTAAATACCTAGTTTTTGAAGTGGCAAAAACAATGCTGTTGACAAATTTACTGTAAGCAGCGTCCTGACCAATCACAAGCTTGTGGTCTCCGTCGCTGCCAACAGATGGTTAATTGGGGAATGTCTCCATCAGCCTCTGAGTTGAGGAGGGCTCCTGCGTTGATGCATAATGGCATTGCATGTCTCCGTCCTGACGTATAAATAAAAATGAAGCTTTATTCATTCCTGGGGATGGGAGGGAATGTGGGTATGTGGGGTAATTTTATTTGTAAAGCCCTTTGAGTTGTGTTTCCTGTAAGAATTGTGCTATATAAATAAAGTTTAATATTATTTCATGGAGGGGATGCACAAAATCTGACGGGTTAGCAGACCTCAATGATCAAGTGGGGAAATAGGAGCTTTGTAGACCTGCACCTTTTAGAACCGTTGCATCACTGGATACATTGATTAGCCACAACATTATAACCACTGTGAGACACTGTATATCTGGTCTGCTATTACGTAACATACAAGCAAATGTAAAGATCAGAGCATCATCGACTAAACTGTGATGTTGGACAGCAGGTTCCCTACTGCTGCTCTACTGGGTCGTTACCTTTGATGTGGTAGTCGCAGTGGCGGTTTTACCATTAGGCATAGGTCAGCGGCCGCCTGGGGCCCCCAAAATAGGGGGGGGGCCCTTGCCCTGACCACCGGCACCCCTCTGTTAATCCCACAATGGACTATTCCTTTAAGACGCTGATGCACAAACAGGAAGCGATTGGTAGTCATTCCACTCCAATCCAGTTGGTGGCAGTAATGCACCAAATTGTTGTTTGCCAAGTGCCATAAGACCACAAATAAGAAGTGAGGCGGGAGCGTTCGTAACAAACTCAAAGCGATAGTCAAACATTAAGCATGAAATGCAGTTATCCTAGTGGCTCCAATAAGAGAAAGAAGCAACTTGCTTTAAAAGAGCTTTTACCTTCACTTCCAAAAGTGACGTCATTTTCTATGTAATCATCAGAAAGAAGCAGAAAAGACAATGGAAAATGTTTAAAGGGAGGAAAACAGACCAAAATGGAAAATAGAAATAAAAAATTAACAGAAAAGCAAAAGCACAGGAGCACTGGCAGGAAGAAGAAAGCAAGAGCAAATATCGAAGGCACTCAAAAAGAGAGAGAGACAGGAATATAGAGGAGGACTAATAAAAAGGGAAAATAACTCGTCAGAGAATTTCGCAAATCCAGTTAAAGATAAGATTTTCGAAAATTTTGTGTAAGGGGGCCCCCAAATTGTTAAATCCGCCACGGGGTAGTCGTGTGTTATAGCACAAAGAAGGTAACTTGAGTTTAAAGCCAAACTGCAATAAGGCTAGAAATCCTCTAGGCAGCACAACAGTCACATGGACAGGTTGGTATGCTCTGATCAAACAGGTAGGATCTGCTGAAAAATGCTTTGGTTAAAACCATAAAAAGTAACATTATGCATAATCTCAGTATTGCAAAGCCTGATTTGTATTTCCCCGTACAAATCAGAGTACAGAGACACACACTGCCATTATGCACCAGCGCTCTGACATGCTCGCAGAGGCTGACTGAGACATGCCCAACTTTTTAACCATTCGTCGAAAGTGGCAAAGACTGCAAGCTTGTGATTGGTCAGGATGCAGTTTCCTTTAAATTTGTCAACAGCACTGCCATTGCCCCCTCAAGATATAGAAGATTGAAGAATGCCTAATGAAAAAAAGTCAGAAAATATGAATGTTATTCACGCGTGAGTGAAGGAGCACAAAAATGCTGAGCAAGCGTTTGATTTTTGGACGAAAATGAAGAGAAACGTGGGTTAAGAGGTGGCAACTGCATGAAGATGTGCAAGAGGAATGAGGGACAAATTTGTCTGTGTTAAAAATACTTTGAAATACATTAAAACATAAACTCAACAGTAAAAATAACTATTTTGGACTGGATACATGCTAACCGTGGCAGGATACCCCTAAATGGTGCTACGCCCTCTGTTGTCCTGGTGGGGAACGGCTTTGCAACACTTCCCAGGTGACTGAGAAGTATGGGGAGAAAACATTTCCGTCAATGCGTGTGTGCGGCTCCACTCTGGGGCTGATGAAGTACAAATTAGGCTTAATTTAATCTGAATGTGTGATGTGCACGACTCAGTTTTAATGTAATAAACCTTAGCTCAATATTTATATTTGGGAGCATCAACCTCACAAAAGATCCACAATTTGTGCATCTAGCTAAGCTGTTCATCAACTTAAAACAATACACTTGAAAAGTACCCTTCATGAAGGAAAACAGCCTGGACGGCGTCCATTGGGTCAGTGCCCTCTGTAGCCCAACAGGACTCCACCTGCAGGAGCACGTCTGAGGTAAAAGAGCTGTTGGTCTGCAGGGCCACCTGGAAGAACAGGGAGTCCTGAACCCACAACTCTGCTGCATCTGTGTATGGCGAAGTGTAGGACTCATCTCTATACAGCATCATGGTCAGACCCAGTGGCAGAGATGAGTTGAACCCCACCAAAGCTAACGAGGAGAGCCTGCAACCAAACAAAACAATGAAGCAACTTCAACCAAATCTCTTGCTTTGTTGTGTCCAACAAACATCATGCTGAGGTCACGGAAGTGTGTGTGATGCATCTCACCACTCCATGTCAGCTGCAACTTCAGCATTTCGGATGTAATGCCGTGGGTAGATGCACTTCCACACAACTTTCAGGTCTTGTCGGGTGATTGTTTGCTCTTCAGTCAGACTGATGGTCAGGGTGTTCTGGAGCACAATGTGGGAGTTGTTTACCTGAAAAACACACACACACACACACACACACACACACACACACACACACACACACACACACACACACACACACACACACACACACACACACACACACACACACACACACACACACACACACACACACACACACACACACACACACACACACACACACACACACACACACACACACACACACACACACACACACACACAAATATTTAGTAAATGCATAAATGGAACATTTTCAATTGAAGGGAAATCTTAGTTTTATTAAAGTGACAATATGTAGTATTTGCCATTAATCTCTGGAAATATCCATTGAAATGTTGTAAACTAATTAAAAGATGCCCAGTTATTGAAAAATATGGCAGTTTCATAACATAACCATAAAAATCTGTTTCTAAAACACATGGGAGCGGGTCTAAGTCTCTGGGCGACGCCATATTGGATGCCATGTTTCTTTCTACAGAAGCCTGTTAGGACAGAATGCATTTACTGATTTGTAACAAATGGTTACAAAACTTTCACCATTAATAAATGTTTTTGTTTTACACATTTACCTCTTCACTCGTTGCCAGAGATAAAAGGGAATCTGATGTTCTTGTTATTTAGCTGGAGATTGTGCTCCCAGGGATTTTTGACCCTAATGGCCATCCGTTGGTAAGGTCTTACTTGAACACAAAAGTAATAGCCTGGCAAGCCAGACTAAATAAATGTATTATTTAGTTTTAGTTTACTTAGTTTGGAGGAAAGAAGAGCGATCAAAGAACTAGCGGATAATTCAGAAATAGTCATAATAAATAAATGTATTATTTAGTCTGGCCACTCTCCATTGACGGCTCTTGGTTGTGGGGCGGGTTCTACTGTTGTCTTTCAGATGATCTCCGCATTCCACTGGACAATGAATGTGACATACTCTTGTTTCACTCTGTTGCATCATCCCACCCACCAGGCATATAGAGTGCCCTGATTGGCCCACAAAGCGGATAAAGCTCTGCGATTTGTTCACTAAGCAGATAGAGCACTATGATTGGCCCACCATTATGGACCAATCACAGCTCTTTGTGTGTTTGAAACCCCTTTAGAGAGCTGTGATTGGCTAGCCAGAGTCCTGGTAGGAGCTGCTGAGGTTCCAATGGAGCATGCCTAGACCATTCTTTGCAAAGCAAGAATTTGGTCTAGTTCACTAGGCTACAAAAGTAACGCTTGCTTGCAATGATTTAGGCAACTACAGTCCCCTATCGCCAGGGAAACCACACACTCACTTTGAAGGAATAGTTGACTTGTTTAATCAACACATTTGCAGTAGTCTCTAGTAGGAACGAATGCCTTCTGAGTCATTCTCAGAGGGAAAAATATAACGGTGCACCATTTCTCAGATGGCAGCTTTTGGAGTCTTGTTTTCTGATTTTTGGAAATCTCACCACAGATTGCATAACAGCTACTTGACTCTACCACTTACTCCAACATGGATGTTTTATCTCCACAAATGACAAAAAAATAAAATAAAAATAAAAAATAACATAGGAGCTTCTGCATGTGGTGACGTTGCTACTGAAAACTGTTAGCTTAAACTCGCCGAGACATTGCTGCTGATTCCCGGATGTAAAAAAAAAACAGCCTTCCCCGTCGTTAGTCAACATGGATGAATCCATGATGCTATTTCGCAGTGTGATGTAGATCAGTGAGGCTTTTCAAATATTTAGTTTCACTGTCTATTTTATATCAGAAGCTGATGCAGGAGATAGGTGTAGGAGATTTCTCTTTTTCATGTTCTGCCTGCATGACAAACTTAGTGATCGATTATAAATCATTTTTCTGAGTTGAAGAAAAGCAGAAAAAATGAGTTTCTGAAATATACACACATCCTGATATTGGTGAAATCTACTTTTCCGTATCAAAACTGGTCTTTGCTAGCCTAGAAATCTAGACCATTTGAAGAAGAAGGAATTTGCTCTGCATGTTGATCTAGCCACGCTCCATTGGAAAATCTGCACCTCCAGTCTGGTGGCTGGCCAATCACAGCGCTCTGTTTGGTGGGCGGGATGTTATTACAACTAAGTGAAACCAAGATGGTGGTGGCTTGTTTGAAACAGCTTTGGCATCAATTTTGGACCATTTAGACTTAAAGAGGGACTGCACACCATCAGAAAATGTAACTTAACCCCTTGTCAAGATTTGAAAAATGCTAAGAAAGTGGGCGTTGCCAGGAGGCACAGAGTGGCATGGCCAAGTTTGGGGAATTTCCATCCTGGGAGGGAGGGGTAGAGGGAGGAGACTACCGATGACGATAGATTGTTCCAGCCCCAGTCAATCACAAGTTTAAAATGCAGTAGCCACTGTTCTGTCACGAGGGCAGCACTGAGACGTTTTTAGACCTAGATTCTAGATTTAATCAAGTTTACACAAACGTGTAAAAAATGCACAGAAACAGAAAAATTGCATTTGTAAAGACCAAGTTATACAGTTTATAAGCAAAAAAAAAAAAGTTATTTTGGGGTTTAGTTACTGTTTAAGCTTTTCTTTGAGTCGAGGGTAGGCAGATAGAGGTACTTAAGTTTATTTAGATAAAGGATGTATTTGCATCTTCTTCTACAGGGTACGGCAGACTGCCCCGTTGACTGACATCAGTAGCAGTGAGTACATCACGTTGATCACTGTCCAACAGCATGCAGAGACAGTTTGGGAAAAACAGCTAATGCTCCCGTCCGACCACTGACAGCAGCCAATGGATCATAGCCAGACTAGTTTTTTGCAGCTTTTAATGTCTATTTATTAACATTTCTGTAAAAGTTCAACAACAGAATTCTCCTGAAAAAAAAAACAGTTTTGGCTGAAAAGTGCTCCTCACCTGCTTCTCTGTTCCACACACTGATGACTTTCTGGGCATGTGGAAGTAGTACAGTGCCTCACTCTCATTCACAAGGCAGCGGCCATCGTTGAGCTTCACCTCAATGTTCCCCTCAAAGAGAGAAGTAAGGTAAGCCTTCGATATCCCACCAGTCATCACCTTGTGCAGACACTGGTTGAAAAGTCCTTTATCTGGTAGGAAATAAGGGATAACTGATCTTTATTTACAGTAATCCTGCAATCTGCTGTAGAGTTCAGAGTTGTTATAAAAACTAGGTATGTCCCGATCCAATCACATGATCGGAAATCGGCCCCGATCACGTGGTTTCAGACTGATCGGTACTCGGGTTTTACTTCCCGATCCAAGCCCCGATCCTGACTTGGACACTGGGTTCAAATTACGGGATTCAATTCAATTCAAGTTTATTTATATAGCGCCAAATCACGACAAGAGTCGTCTCAAGGCACTTCACATAATAAACATTCCAATACAGGTCAGTTCATTAAGCCAATCCGAAATAATGTTTCCTATATAAGGAACCCAGCAAATTGCATCAAGTCACTGACTAGTGTCAGTGACTTTACAGCAATCCTCATACTAAGCAAGCATAAAGCGACAGTGGAGAGGAAAACTCCCTTTTAACAGGAAGAAACCTCCAGAGAATCCTGGCTCAGTATAAGCAGCCATCCTCCACGACTCACTGGGATCGAGAACACACACACACACACACAGAGAGAGAGAGAGCGAGTGAGAGCGAGAGAGCGATAGAGATAGATACAAGTGCTGGCCAGTAAATTAGAATATCATCAAAAGGTTGAAAATATTTCAGTAATTCCATTCAAAACGTGAAACTTGTACATTATATTCATGCAATGCACACAGACCAATGTATTTCCAATGTTCATTACGTTTAATTTTGATATTTATAGGTGACAACCAATGAAAACATCAAATCTGGTATCTCAGAAAATTAGAATATTCTAAAGGCCAATGAAAAAATGTTTGTTTCTCTAATGTTGGCCAACTGAAAAGAATGAACATGAAAAGAATGTGCATGTATAGCACTCAATACTTAGTCGGGGCTCCTTTTGCCTCAATAACTGCAGTAATGCGGCGTGGCATGGACTCGATCAGTCTGTGGCACTGCTCAGGTGTTATGAGAGCCCAGGTTGCTCTGATAGTCGTCTTCAGCTCCTCTGCATTGTTGGGTCTAGCGTATTGCATCCTCCGCTTCACAATACCCCATAGATTTTCTATGGGGTTAAGGTCAGGCGAGTTTGCTGGCCAATCAAGGACAGGGATACCATGGTCCTTGAACCAGGTGCTGGTGGTTTTGGCACTGTGTGCAGGTGCCAAGTCCTGTTGAAAGGTGAAGTCTGCATCCCCATAAAGTTGGTCAGCAGCAGGAAGCATGAAGTGCTCTAAAACTTCCTGGTAGACGGCTGCATTGACCCTGGACCTCAGGAAACAGAGTGGGCCAACACCGGCAGATGACATGGCACCCCACACCATCACTGACGGTGGAAACTTTACACTGGACCTCATGCAACGTGGATTCTGTGCTTCTCCGCTCTTCCTCCAGACTCTGGGTCCTTGATTTCCAAAGGAAATGCAGAACTTGCTTTCATCAGAAAACATAACTTTGGACCACTCAGCATCAGTCCAGTCCTTTTTGTCCTTGGCCCAGGCGAGACGCTTCTTGCGCTGTTTCTTGTTCAAGAGTGGCTTGACACACGGAATGCGACACCTGAATCCCATGTCTTTCATGAGTCTCCTCGTGGTGGTTCTTGAAGCGCTGACTCCAGCTGCAGTCCACTCTTTGTGGATCTCCCCCACATTTTTGAATGGGTTTGTCGTCACAATTCTCTGCAGGGTGCGGTTATCCCTAGAGCTTGTACACTTTTTTCTACCACATTTTTTCCGTCCCTTCGCCTGTCTGTTAATGTGCTTGGACACAGAGCTCTGCGAACAGCCAGCTTCTTTAGCAATCACCTTTTGTGTCTTGCCCTCCTTGTGCAAGGTGTCAATGATTGTCTTTTGGACAGCTGTTAAGTCAGAAGTCTTCCCCATGATTGTGGTGCCTTCAAAACAAGACTGAGGGACCTTTTAAAGGCCTTTGCAGGTGTTTTGAGTAAATCAGCTGATTAGAGTGGCAGCAGGTGTCTTCTATATTCAGCCTTTTCAGAATATTCTAATTTTTTGAGATACCAAATTTGGAGTTTTCATTAGTTGTCACTTATGAATATCAAATTTAAATGTAATGAACATTGGAAATACATTGGTCTGTGTGCATTGCATGAATATAATGTACAAGTTTCACGTTTTGAATGGAATTACTGAAATATTTTCAACCTTTTGATGATATTCTAATTTACTGGCCAGCACTTGTAGATAGAGAGAGAGAGAGAGAGAGTTCTATTCGGTTATGGATGACAGCCGCAGATAAGTGAGCAACAAGCAAGTGCAGACAAAATAGCAGCTCATTATAGTTTTCTTAAACACACACACACACACACACACACACACACACACACACACACACACACACACACACACACACACACACACACACACACACACACACACACACACACACACACACACACACACACACACACACACACACACACACACACACACACACACACACACACACACACACACACACACACACACACACACACACACACACACACACACACACACACACACACACACACACACACACACACACACACACACACACACACACACACAGTGTACCTTTGCAGACAGGATGCAAAGCTGCAGGAGCTTCTATGAAAGAGCTCACGTCATGGTACCCATGCTGGCAAACACACAAGTATGAGCCCAGAGTGTTGATGCAGGCAGAGTTCTGAGGACATAAGAGTTGTCTGGAAGAACAAAAATCTGGACCTGAAGAAACACCAAAGTACCACCAAGGTTTAGAGTCAGAATCAGAAGGGTTTTATTACCATGTATGCAAGAATCACAACATTGGGAACTTGCTGATGTACTTGGTGATAGAAAGGATAAATGATGAGAAAAATTTTGAATTAAGAATTAACTCAATGAAATGTTAATATAGGGAGTCAACAATTAGAGATGCAGCTACTATATACAAGTCTGTGTAGGTACTGGTCAGAGCGAACAGATGAACACCAGTGGTCAAACTGAATTGTTTCTGTCTTTAACAAAAGGACCAGTTAGAGATGATTCTCATCACTTACCCTCCCAGTAGATCACACCGCTCCTCACACTAACGTTGGGAAAATTCATGGAACTGATGTAATTGAGCTGATCATCAACTGGCAGCTGGACATCTTCGGTTTTGGAGGCATCAAAAGACCAAAACTTTATCTCAGTTTTTTCATCAGCAAGTTTAAAGGACTCCAGCTCAATGCGGGCTGGCTGTTCAAAGTCTTCCAACAACTCCTGCAGCTGAAACACACACACACACACACACATTGTGCTCCAGAACACCCGGACCATCTGTCAGAACTGCATTTGCATCTCCACACAAGATTAACTCAAATGACCAAATTAAAAGTTTTACAGTAAATTATGGCGACACTTTAGTCTGAGCTGCATCTATTCACACCCACGTAAACTTTCTCACCTTATGTTTGAAAATCTGCTCCACTTTAGAATTATCCTGTAGATCCTCAGGGAGAGCCCAGGGCACGACCATTTTGAGACCCACATTGTCTGAATCCAACTCTATGAAGTCACCAAAACAAAGACAAAATAATGTAAAAGACTTTAAAGACAGACCTCTCGGCCAGGTCTTGTTTGTAAATGATAAAATGTTCCCAAACATTTTACCTGGTAAAATAAAGGTTGAAAATAATTAAATAAATAAATAAATAAAACATTGCTCAACCCGACATCGTCTCGGACTCACCTCTGTCCCATTGGGGATTGATGGCCCTCACATTGACTTCAAAAGGTGAATTGGCTCCTTGGAAAGATAAATGTGCTGGTGTAGACTCCCACTGGCCATCACATTCCTCCCACACATCCAGGACGTAGGGTTTGCCAGGCTCCAGCTGTGGGAGGGGCAGCTCCGTTTTGGACACCCGGCTGCTCTCAATAGTGGTCCCGTTCTGCAGGCTCAGCTTGTATATGTAGGCCACAGCTGGCTGGTTAGGGTCGCTGGGCGTCCACATGGCGGTGGAGTCACTGGAGCGGTAGTGGAGATCAGACACACCACGAGGTCCTAAATACAAACAGAGTTGGAATTAAAAGCACAAGAAGAACTTTTATAAAAGAAAAAGTCAATCTTGCAAATTTCACTACCAGGCACAATTAACTTTTTTTTACATTAACTTCAATTAAAGGTCAAATTCACTCATTTTTGATACATTTGCAGTAGTCTCTAGTAGGAATGAATGCCTTGTAAGTCATCCTCTGGGGCAAAAAGTTTCAGTGCATCTGTTTCAGCACGGAGAATTCAGCTAGAGGAGAACGTAGCTTCCTTATATTTTGGACATCTTACCCCTGACCGGCTAACAGCAATGTGGCTCTACGACTGACGGTTTGCTCTGAAACATAGCCGTTTTATCTCTACAAATAGCAAGCCTAAAGGAGTTCTGCTCTGCGGTAGAGTTGCTAATGCTAACGGTTAGCTTCTACTTGCTGAGATGTTCTCTGCTGTTTCCTGGACGTTAAACAGCCTTCCCTGTCACAAGTCAAGATTAGGAAGTCTATGGGCCAATACCAATACTCGCACACTTGCGCCCTTCCTTTGTGCGTTCCTGGCCCGGGGTGCGAGTGCGTAGGGTGTCCCAATTCTCAAGTGCGGAAGTTAACCACACCTCCATTGCACCTTTAATCCGCCCTTCACTCAAGTCCGCAGCAATGCGGACCTCGGGCAAGGGTATTACCCACATGTCATTGCTGCAGGAAAAACGGCTCAAGTTCCTTTTCTGTAAATATGTACTTTCTAATGAAATTAGTTAATTTTAGCATGATTAGTTGATGCTCTGAATGTTTTAGACAAAGCAGCAATGAAGTTAAATGTATTTCAAATAATTGCTTTGTTTGTTTGAAAGTTGTTAATAAAGGCTTTGAAAAAAGTTTCACAGCAACCAGCATGCGTTGCGATCGTTGACGCAACGCTCCCCGTCTCAATTTGGCAATTATTTGCACACTTGTGTACTACGCACTCGAACCCTACTGTGCACTTTCTCCAAGTGCACTTTGCTGAAGACCGCAGGACGCAGAGGGAGCATTGGGATTGGGCCTATGAATGTTCAGTGACGGTGTGATGTAGATTTGTCAAGATTTTCATATCCTAGCGGTTCACGGTCCATTTTGTATCAGAAGCTAATGGAGGAAATAGTTGTAGAAAACATACATGTACAGCCTGCATGATGATCTCAGTTACCAATTAGTCTGAAAAAATGCATCTAAAACTATTTTCAGTTAAGCTGACCATAAACCATTTGTCTATATAGTAAGAAACAGTTATTGTATCATTTTAGTGTAAGGTTACAAAAAACCTGAATACTTTCACTTTAACATCACCTCACAACAGTGTTTAGTTAAATATAACCATTACCTGTGTGTGCTGTGATGGTCTTGGCACTCATGAGCACATTTTCTCCACAGAATGCCTCCACCTTGGCTTGGTACTTGTGGCAAGGCAGCAACCCTCCCACAGTGTGTCTGGTGAACAGCGTGGTGCCATGCAGCGCCCCCTTGTGGTAAACTCGGAACATAGAGATGGATGAGGTGTTCCTTACCTCCCACTCTAGAGTGTATTTGTCAGGCCCAAATGATTTTTGACTCAACAACTCGATGTTGGAGAAGGCTGAGGAGAAGAAAAGCAGTCGGCAATGTTTCTGAGCAGCAGCATGAAGTAAACCAGTCATTCTTCAAAATTCTGTAAGCCTGGCTACCCTACAGAGGAAGATCCTTTCAGCTGTTTGTATCCAAAATCCTGTTCTTTCAGTCACAATCCAATTAAAGAGTGATGAATTCCCACCATAATATGGTAGAGGAGGTTGGGTGCCATCACATGTGCCGTGTTGGGATCTATGGTTTCCCATGACAGCACCATGCACAGATCTGTAGCGTAAATATGATAATGATGGCAGACAATAGGAGTTCAGACGAAACAAACTGTTTAGAGCATCTTTAAGAGAGCTTGGTGCATTTAGATCACATCTTTACATTTTGAAAGACTGAATGTGTACAGAGTGTCCAAAGGTTATATAAACCGACTCCAAATATAATAAACTGTTAATGCTGAATTCTCATCATAAATGACCCATGCTTGTCTAGTGCCTTTCAAGGCCAGAGGACTCCAAAGTGCTCTCACTCATCCATTCACACACTGATGGTGATGAACTACAAAGTAACCACAGATGCCCTGGGGCACGATGACACATGATGTGGCTGCTGAGCACAGGCACCACCGGTCCCTCCAGCCACCAAAAGCAGGCAAAGTGGGCCAAGTTTCGAACCCAAGGATACAATATCTCCGCCGGGAGCCAGGATCGATGCGACTACCCTCTGATTACTGGACAACCCACTCTACCTCCTGAGCTACTGCTGCCCCAAAATGAAGCAACAGAAGAAGATGGAGACATTCTGTCTAGTTACTAAAGAAGTCATGGTCCAAACTAAATAACCCACTAAGACTATTCCAAACAACCAGTGTTGGACGTACCAGAGTTTCCATCGTTCAGAACCATCCTGCTGTAGCGGGACTCTATTCCTGCCTGGCAAACGGTCTGCAGGCCAAACTTAAGCCTGACACAGGGTGGCAGGTCAGACAAGGTGATGGTAAAACTATCATCCACCAGCCACAGCTCCTCCTCCTCTGTGACATGGCCGGTTCCGTTAAGATAAAAGACGGTGAGGAGGAAGTTGGAGTACTTAAGGTTTACAGGGCAGTCCCAGGCCAATGAAATGCTGCTGCTGTTCCACGATGTCACTTCCAAATCTCGTGGAATGTCTGGATCTGGGTGAGGTCAAAAATATAAACTATGTATTAGCTACAATGTTAAATTGTGTTGGGTTTATTCTTTTGTTAGTTTGCAAACCTAAAACCATCCTAAACCAAAGCAACAGAAACTAAACATGTGTGCATCGGTGTGCCGAGGACTTCATCTTATACCTGTAATGGTAGAGAGGCATGTCAGGGAGTGAGTCTCCTCGATCTCCACACACACCACATAGTGGCTGCAGGCTTCCAGAGCGGTGAAGCGGTAGTGACTGAGAGACGTGCTGTCCCTAAAGAATGGGTAGTAGGATCCCATTTCTATGTTGTAAAGGGTCACAGTGTGAGTATAGAGCTCATCGGGATCATTCTCCACCCAGGAGACCAGCAGCATGGTGGGATTCCTGGACTCCAGCTTAACAGGGAAACGGGATGTGTGTCCTGATACAGGAAAGAACATCTGATTGTTACAAGGCTTGATGTGGCAAAGTGAATAAGTGTTGTGAAAAGGTTTTTGACCCTTTTGTTCAATTGGTCACTTTAAAGCTGCAATCTGGAGTTTTGCCCTTTTCAGAATTTATGTGCGATTTTTAAAAAAAAATCTGGAAAAGCGATAGTTCCATCATGTACTGTAATATAATCTAGGCAATATGTTGTTTTATATGCTAAGCCCACCCCCGTCCCGTAGAGACCAATGCAGTTCGAAATGACCACCAGTCGGCATTAACCAATAGCGTTAGACACCTGCCAATGTACAGATGTCAATCACTGAGTGTGCACGAGTGTTAGACGACATTCCTAGACAGATGCAGAGTTGGTGACCTTTCTCACGGACAAGTAAGTCTCCTAAAACATAAATATGAACATAACATAATAGTGTATTTTAGCTCTGTTTGACAGCAGGAGGTGCACGTTCATGAACGAAAGATGTTGGTTTCAGCCGTGAATAGGGAGGCTAGAAATTGCGAGAAATTTGTCAGCCACTAGATGGTGCCGTTGGATTAAAAAAAAAAACTCCAAATTGTAGCTTTAATTGTTGGTTTCTAAATAAACCAATTTCAGTTTGGGGACTCTGGTAGTTTGTCCTGAAGTTGAAGTAGTAGCAGCCCGCTGCTTCTCCTCCTGATATTGTTGAGCTAAGAACCTCTCACAGCAGTGATGTTCTGTTAAGTGTTACGTTCCAGGCTCTCTAGGGGGCCTGGGGTAACAAGGACGACACATACTCTGATGTTAAAAGGTTAACTTAAACAACAGCACCAGCCGTAACATTAAGTATGTGAGTATGTAATAAATGATGGGCCAAGAGAAGCACGGTGGTTCGGTGACACCGACAACTCCGAAAGGTGTCATTGGCAGAGGATTTTAAACAAACGCGAGAGAACCACTTAAAAAAAATTATCTCCACAATATATTTATAGCTATACGATGTTAGAACATTTTTAAAGGGACATTATGGAAGTTTGACAGCCAAAACATGTGTAGAAATAATGTCTTCTTGATACATTCTCCTGCAATGCCCTGGTCCTGTAGAATGAGCACTGGCATTTTTACTGATTGCCAGTTTTTCCGTAAAATCACAGAAAAAGAGAGCTGCTCGGGTCGAGCAGGCTGCTTCATGCGCGTTCACGCTCAGGCATAGCCCGTAGCATTTGCTATCCATAGCTTTAGCAGCAGAGAGAGGTAGTGCCAACTCAGCGACTTTGTCGCTGTTCCTAACGCCTAGTGATTAACCTAGCTACATTTCTGAGGACCCTTAGCTACTTTCTGTAGAACTTTCTTCCAGATATTTCCTGCAAATTAGCAACAAAATAGCCATTTTCACTTCGAACTGTTCTTTGGTTTGACGTTGTTTCAGCTGTCATCAAGGATATAAATGTTACAGATACAAAGAACGTCACTGGCATTTTAGCTCACTTAGTAAGATGTCTGACTCATGTAGGAGACCTGGGTTCGATTCTGGGTGTGAATAAAGTTTGTTATTTGGAGTTTCTTTTTTACATTAATGATACTTTTTTTACAGTAATAAGACACCCACATTTCTTTTTGAGACTCGCCGAACGGCATTGAATTCACAGATAAAAGATGTGGGTTCAACTTTCATTTTGGAACAATTTTTCAAGCAAGGGAAGGGAATGATCTGAGCATGCAGGAGGACTGACCCATCATAAACCTTTGTCGGCTGTGCTGAAGAGAAAGGTACAGAACCAAATTATTTAATTAATTAGCTGTGCATTCTCCTGTCCTCTGGGCCACACACACACACACACACACACACACACACACACACACACACACACACACACACACACACACACACACACACACACACACACACACACACACACACACACACACACACACACACACACACACACACACACACACACACACACACACACACACACACACACACACACACACACACACACACACACACACACACACACACACACACACACACACACACACACACACACACACACACACACACACACACACACACGGGACTGTCTCAGCTGTTATTTTCGTTAAGGAGTGTGCACGTACAGCATGCACGCCTCGTGCACGAGCCTACTATTGAAGCTGCCGTTACGCTTTTGGCCTGAGGGGGCAATCGCGAGCATAAAAATTCAAAAGTCCGTAAAGTCCCTTTAAGAAGCATGAAAAAATGTTTTAAGCCAATTTGTTTTGCAAATTTGCTGTTGAGGCTTTAATGTGCTCTACAATCAACTCACAGATGGAGCTAATGTACATGCCCATCTCTGAGTGACCAAATGCAGATAAGCACAGCCTTTAAGCTTAGTAAGTTTAAACCAAAAGCATTGAAAATCTGAGACTTGGAGATTCTTAAGGGAAGGTTTTTCTTTTAACTAATTCACTTACCCCTCACAAAGAAATACTGCATCTATGAAAACTGCATTTAGGTCCTCAAGTACTTTCAAAAGTATAAAACTATTCTCACCTACAGCGAGGAAGAAGTTTTCATCTTGATGGAGGAACGTTGTGCCACTTTCACATGCAAACACTTCATTGAGACTCAGCAGATTCAGTGAGCTCTGTAGCAGAATATGACAGTAAAAAAAAACAAAAATGTCACCTTAGCCAATCCTCTAAGAAAATGAGATCCGATACCTTAGTGGCATTAGTTGGCTGCTCTGAAGGTCTCTGTCGACCTGTAATTTTAATGATCTTGGTACCTTGGAGAGGAAAAAAAAGTGTTTACAAGCATTTGTTAACCCTAAAATGACATGAAAACTGTGGTCCTTACGTGGGCTGATTGTTAATGTCCATCTGTGAAAGGAGCCCCCGAGCTGAAGGGAAAGTTTATTCTCTATGAACGGAGATACTGTCAGGGAGGTCACTTTACCGTGTTTCATTATAGATTTTAACGATGTGCCGTTGAGCCACAAGTTTTCATTTAGCCTGAAATAAAAAAAAAATTAAAATTGAAATACACACACGTTTTAAACTCAGTTACACACAGAGGGTTGATTTGAACATGCAGTTAAAAAAAAAGAAAACATTCTGTATTACATATCCAGACACACTGTTAATGTAGCGCAAAGGGGACATATGCAAAACTCAGCTTTTGTGCTGTCATGTGGGTCTCTGCCTCTAGAAACTTTCTAATTCCAAACCCATCCATTTTCTGTGAGTGTTTGGCTTTAGGATTTATGCATCTAAAACAAGTCATTTCCAACAGTCCCCATTTGTGATGTCACAATCTGGGAAATTAGTATCGAATCACCCCTCATGTACAAGAAAGTGCTGCTAAAGCAGCAGATATTGGAGGCCCTCTCAGAAGCACTTTTTTTCTTTTTTTTTTCTCAGAAGCACTTTTGAGCCTCCCATCCACCCATCCCCCAGTATCCTGAGAGAGGATGGGTGGGAGTTGCCAACTCCAGCTCGTTTTTGTAAATAATGAGTCTAAAGCCTAATTTATACTTCTCCATCTGAGTCAAGATGGAGACCCGCCCGTGACTGGAGGAGTGAAAAGATATGCAGAATACATTCTAGTCGTAGACGGAAATGATTGAAAACGTGGGTTTAAAGGTGGCAAGTGCATGAAGAGGTGGAGGAGAATGACAAATTTGTCCCTGTTAAAAAGTCTAAAATACAAAAAAAAAAAAAAAAAAAAAACACTAAATAAACGCTATCTTGGACATAGGACATACGGACCACTTTCCACACTCTACTACTTTTTTCTACAATTTGCTCTTTAACTGCATTAATTCCTGCCATTTCAGCTGTTAACTTTATTTTTTTCTCCAAGTGTTTTTCTCCCCAGAAGCAGCTACAATAGTGTTCTGCTGAGCTGTGGTGGCCTCATGGAGGGGGCCATCGGCTTGAACATTATTGCTAACCACTTAAACATTTTCCCTCTCCTGAAAATAACATTTTACTTTCTTTGACATTGAATGTGCTACTACTAGTTTACCCGTTCAATAATAGATTCATTAGGATAAATACAATAAAGTTTATCTTCACCAAATAGAATATTTACTAAGAAATCACAATGTAACCATAGAAACACTACATGATATATGTGTGTGTGTGTGTGTGTGTGTGTGTGTGTGCGCACGTGTACGTGTGTGTGTGTGTACGTGTGTGTGTGTGTGTGCTCTGTCTTCTCGATACTGAGCCAGGATCCTCTGGAGTTCTCTTCCTGTTAAAAGGGACTTTTCCTCTCCACTGTCGCTAAATGCTTGCTTAGTATGAGTCACTGGGTTCCTTATATAGGAAACTTTTTACTGATTGGCTTAATGAACTGGGGCCTCATTTATCAAGCTTGCTTACGCAAAAAACGGGGTCGGAAAACTGCGTAAGCAACTTTCCCAGGAAACTTTGGGATTTATGAAAGAAAACTTAGCGGAAAAATGTGTGCAACTTTAAATTGACTAAGGACCTGGCTTCCGCACATTTTGAACATGGAGAGCACCTGCAGTGCTGCTGCTGAGAAGGATAAAATAATGAATTCCAGCATCATTATCACTTGTACCGCTTCGTGCGCATACAGAACAACCCCCCCCCCTCCCCCCCCCCCCCCCCCACACACACACACCTTGAAGTGCAGAATATGGAATGCTGAGTATCAGCAGATTGAGACAATGTCATGCGTCTGTGACAGTGTGAGCGTCCTGTCACTGTGACCCGATTGATCATGCGCCCTGGCTACTTGGTCAAGGGACATCTCCCTTTGGCTGACTTAGCGCATGTGACTCTCACCCGGGGGTCTGAGGACTTCATCCTGATTGGACCATGTTTTTTTTTTATATCCGCCACAAATCTCTCTGAAGAACTCACAGCATTGACGGCTTCAGCAACGCTGTGCCACTCAGTGGATTTTCTCACTTGTTTTGCAAAAGCACTTCCATTCATTTCTCCACCTCATCCACAGGTAACCAAGTTTCTGCTTGTGAAATAGTGCTTCCTAGACCTGCGGTTAATGGTGTAGCGCTTCAAAGAGCTGTCTTATGTGTATGCATGAGATCCACAAGGCACTTTGCATTGACCATTTATGACAGTAAGTGGACGTGTTGAGGGCGGGATGTGACTAAAAAGCAGCTGAGAACCTGTCTCGTTAGTCTCCGATTTATAAAGCGGAGATCGCATGAAGCTGTGCGTACTCCATGTTTTATAGATCACAAACCTACTTGGCGTACGTACATTTTTTTTTGCTGAGCTTAAGTACGGTTTTAGTAAGAATTCTATGCAATGCTTTATAAAAGAGACCCCAGACCTGTATTGGAATGTTTACTGTGTGAAGTGCCTTGAGCCAACTCTTGATGTGATTTGGCGCTATATAAATAAACTTGAATTGAATTGATACATGACAGGGTACCACAGAACAGTGCTATGCCCTCTGTTGTCCTTGCCCTCTGTTGTCCTGGTGGGGAATTGCTTTGCAACACTCCCCAGGAGATGGAAAAGTATGAGGGCAAATTGTCTCCATCAGTGTGTGCATCTCTCCCTCCTGGAGCTAACAGAGAAGTATAAATTAGGCATTAATCTCCTCTTCCGGTCGGCTCATGGGTCCCTGGAAGAACGACAAAATGAATGCAAGTCAATGGGGCTAATGGAGTCATTTTCTAATCCATTTTTCCTTAGGCCATGGATCATGCACGTGTACTTCAATTTAAATGAAAAGTAACGATGGGTGTTTCGACCATGCCAGTCACGTACTTTGAGATTTATCGGCTTGTAAAAGTTCGTAATTAGCATGACTACAAATCGGATGTCGGCATGTCGCATATATGACATCCCCACATAATCTCCACTCCCCTGGCATAGCTGCTACTTACCACATTGCCAGATTTTTGGTGGTTCTTTACTCCAGAAAGAAAGGTTTGAAGCTTGCTGAACTTGCAGCTATTTCCCTCTGGTTTTCTCCGTTTCTGGTTCGGTGATGTCACTTTGGTGATGCACATTTGTAGTCCTGGACTTATTTTCACACAAAACCTAAAATAACGTTTCACCGTGTTCGAAAATAAGCACTTTCTTGGTATCAAAACGTTTCTTTAAAATCCACGGACATCATAAGTGAAATCCATGGCACATAAGCGTATTTAGAAAATACCGTTTATCCCCATTGACTTTCATTTTTTTTCCATTTTTCCAGGGACCCATGGTCCGTAAGTAGATGGGCGTGACTTACGCTCCTCATAGACAGAGCCCTGAAATGGCTCATTCTGGAAGGTATAGTTCTAAATGACTCATTAAATGAAGTAAAACTCCACAATTGACTCATTCACTTCACACGTACACTTCACTGTAATATTGAGTTGTTATTAACTGAAAAAGTAGTTTAAAATATATTTTAGAGCTGACAATTTGCTCCTAATTCACCATTAGCATTGTTAACACAACGTTAGCCTCTAGCCTGGTTCACCTGATATTACGAGTAAAACAAAAGGATGCCGTTGATTCTTAGGAGTACAATAACCAACTTATGGGTTGCTCCTGTTTACTCGCTTCAGTTCTTTTAAGAACTCTGTAGCTTTTTGTCTGCCGGCATGGAATTGCCAATGCCTGCCCTGGAGTGTTAGCTTGCCAGAGACATCGCAACCTCACAGTCTCAGGCCCTGTCCACACGTAGCCGGAGATCTGCCAAAACGTAGATACTTTTCTATGTTTTGGCCTGTCATCCACACGAAAACGGAGTTTTTTCACACGAAAACGGATCTTTTTAAAAACTCCGGCCAAAGTGAAGATCTGCGTTTTCTCCGTTTTGGGTGTCTGTGTGTGGACAGACAAAACCGGAGTTTTAAGGTCTGCAACGTCACTTTCCGCGACAAAAAAATGCTGACATCACGTGTGCGACCTGTGTTTACACTAGCTGACATCATGGATGCCCTCAGAGCTGCGCTCGCTTCATCAATTGTCCAAGCGCTTTTTGCTTGTTTGTTTTTACAAGCGGAATTACTGCTCCTTGCGGAAGACCACAGACGAAGGATGAGGTTAAGAACGGGGGAAGTACTGCCGCCTACAGGTCTGGCATGTCCTTAACAACGTATTTATCCGGGTATGTGTGGACAGTTTTTTTTTAAACGAGGTGGTGTGGATGCAAGTTTTTGGAGGGGCGGATATTCGTTTTTAAAAAAACCCGGCTATGTGTGGACTAGGCCTCAGACTAAACAGGAATTTAGTCCCTCTAGTTTTTTTTTTATAAAAGGAGAAAAACTGACAACGCCCCAGCTGTCTGAGAATGAAATTTTTTATTTATTTATTTATTTTTTTACCGTGTCCTATCTGGCTGTGAAGCAAGCAGAATTGATGTCTGAATTCTGGTGACAAGCCTTACAGATTTATTAATGAAATCGTTTTCAATATAACCTTCTTTTCAACACGACAGATATTAGACTCTTTTGTGATTTTTCACTGTAGAATTCGTACATATTGCTCCTTTAAGAAAAAATGTCCCCTTTAATACATTTAAAACGTTATTTTATTTTGCGTATTTTAATATAAAAAAAAATCAAAATATGGGGGGGAAATGGTTGGGCTGCCTTTGTAAACTCGTTTTAATACGTGATTTCAGAGGATTTCATTACCAGGATGAATTAACTGTTTTACTAAAATCCCCTAAAATAAGATTTCACTTTTTGCCTGCTTTGGATTGAAACTCCTTTACATTTTTCTGAGCAGGAAAGAATCGTTTTGTGCTTGAAGCACAGGAAACACCCTGATGTTTAATATCTTCCGTTAAAATGCCATTCCTCCTGAACTAGCTCATATTTTTGAGTCTAAACATAAGACGTGTATGGGGAACAACAACTCCGCGTGACACACTGGGTCAAAGGGCCAAAAATGTTTAGAGTTGCAAAAGAGGATATGACTAAGAACAGATTTTTAGCAGTAAAGAAACTGAAACCACCGACAGTAGTTTGTGGAGACAACTTGACGTTTACAGGTATGTAACATGTTAGTTTCATAAACCGGATTTGGAACTATGCTCTGACTACAACGTTTGTGTCCATATTGCCTATTTAATAATTTCTATTTCATTCCATCAAGACAGTAGTAGCCAGTAGGTTTAACGGTGTATAAAAAGGCACACGGAGGAGCACGTGACACATAGAAAGGAAACCTTAATAATTACATTTAATTCTGCAAACGGGCAGTTTTTTTTAATAACAAATGCGTCATGAAACGCTTAAACGCAACAATCAGTTTAACATTCCGCGATTATTTCTTACCCAAACCAGACAAAAATCGTGTTTACCTGCTCAGGGCGTCATGTTTTCCCAGCCAACAAATTGAGAAGGATATGTCGAAGCACCGACCTGCACAACAGTAAATAAATTAACATTAAACTACGTGTTTACCTTAAAAGTTTAAAGATTTATTTTACTCACCAAATGAATGAGGCACCAATATGAAAAAGACAAATTTCAAGGAGTTCCTGCAAGTGTTACAAAATAAATTATTTTAATTTTGCTAAAGTATGTCATTTAGGTGTAAAAATTATCTTACATGTTTGTCAAATTCCAACAAAGTCTGTTGTGGGTTTTTTTTCTTTCAAAATTGCAGACAGGCAGTGACAGCCTGTTAATAAGAGGCAGGTGTGTCCAGCCAGGTGTGCCCTATCACATTTCCTGAACTCACAAGAGGAAAAAAAAAACCTGAAAATATTTTGTCTAGAATTAAATTATTCTTTTTAATGACTCGTGAAAATTATTAGCCTACATTTTTTTAGTACTGAATAAATGCTTATTTAGATGACCACTTGTTTTGTTTGTTTTGCTCAGCTGAAATACCATTTTAGTAATTTTTTAAGGTACTCTTTTTGAAAAATACATTTAAATATATGTATTTTATTTTATGTTTTGCTTTGCTTGCATTTAATTTTTTTTTCATTTTCTGTTGTTTTGTATTTATAGATGAATGTTTTAATCTTGGCAGTCCACTAACCTTTCTTCAAAAAAATTGAAACACACGTGAGACCAAATTTCACATGGCTATAAAGTAAAAATGATAACAAAATACGTATTTTTAAGTTTTCTTTTTCTTTATATATTTGTTTTTACTGTTATACCACTTAAAGTGAGAAAGCTTTTTATAACCCTTATTAGATTTCTAGAAAGGTTCCAACCCCAACTTTGAAAAAGCTAAACTTTTTTTAATCAATTTTTTCCTTTTTTATATTTTATGAAAAACAAAAAAATAAAAAATTTGTTTTTTTCTGCAATCAGTTGATCCAATTTGAACTGGCTTCAGGATTGACTGCTGAGTGTTGGTTTGCAGATGGCCAGCAAGTGGCACTGCAACCCTGGTTGTGAAATATCTACCAACTGTACACCACAAATAAATGTTCTTGCTTCAGTGTGAAATAAGAGGAATTAATACTTTTGGTTCAGTAGAAGCAGTTTTTTATTTTAGTAAATGTTAAACACATTTGTCCTTTCATTACGCTCATTTAAACCCATTTAACTGGTGTGTGTGTGTGTGTGTGTGTGTGTGTGTGTGTGTGTGTGTGTGTGTGTGTGTGTGTGATGTTAGCCTGTAAGGAACGACGGATTGTTCTTCATTAGTGATGTGTATTTCTCTGTCTGTATCCAGCAGTTTAGGGTCTGCATGACAGCATTCAGCAATCAGACAGGGCAGCTTTGTTAAATACAACCTAACAAGAAATCAAGCAAATTGAAGTCATGCACAGCCTGTGAACAGCCTAATGTAGCAGGCCCGAGGAAGCAGCAAAGCTCCTGTTTCAGCTGATTCATAAGTAAGGTCTTGATCTAAGCAGCCGGCCGTTGGGAGGTATACGACCACTGTGACACAATATGGAGAGCTGGCTGTACTTGCTGCTGCTGACTTCAATAACTTTAGTGAATTCCTCTGGAGAGGTGACAGAAAATGATGATGGAATTGACCTCGTCAGCTTCCTGAGAAATATCTACAGCGGACTGCTTGTGAGAGAGGAGCCGTTCACCAGAGACCTCTGGAAAGAGTCCCTGAAGGAGCTGAGTGGCCCAGCGGACCCTGCCATTAAACAAGAAACCCAGGACAAACCAGACCAGGTTCCTGGGCCGGTGGTGTTCACCAAAACAGGCCAGATCAAGGGAATCACTGTGGATGAGGCTCACATATTCTACGGTGTACCATATGCAGACCCCCCTGTTGGGGCTTACCGCTGGAAGCCTCCTAGACCTGTGAGTGCTTGGTCAGGCGTGTACAACGCCTCCTTTCCCCGGGCAGCATGCATGCAGTTCTGCAGAGGTGCTAACACAGAAGAGTGCCCTAAGACGGTGAGAAACATAAGTAGCATGCATTTCAATTGTTGTTGTTATTATTATTTCTACTACAATGTGGTTAAGTATGAATTAAACTGAACATTTAAGATTAGAAAAAAGTCTTCATTACAAAATTAACATATTCTGGTAATGTTAGCTTTTGAAACAAATTGTTAGAAGAGACCTTTATAACAGAATCAGTGCTTGTGTTATAAAATAAAAGTAGATTCAGGAATAATTGGACTGATCGGACGGACAGAGTCCTACACAAAGTCAAGAAGATCTGTGTCCTCTGGGTAAACATGTCTCAATATTTGTGCAATGAAACAAAACTGTGATGATTATCAGTAACATTTGGAGCTAATCCTCTATCTTAAGAAGTAGCTGAAGAGTGTGATGTATAATATGTGTATGGCGTTTAAAAGTTGGGTCATTAAAAGACTGCAAACTGATGCCGATATTTTTCCATATTAAATTTTATTGCAGATACCGGCTGATATTAATAGTAGACCCAAGTTCACGATCGTGTCCACTGCTGTAGCTCACCATTCCCCACGGGGATGGGTCAAATGCAGAGACTCACCAGTGTGTGATGATGACTAATGGGACTTTAGACAAATAATATCCCTAGTTAAAACACACGCTGGATCTTGTTGTATTTGTTTGCTTTTTTCACACTAACTGCTTCATAGTAACTAATAAACTTAAACTGATGTCAGTCTTAAGTAAAGGTGCTTCAGTTCTAAAAACACAGAATAGCTTGTCTCCTCGTGTCTCTCAGGTCAGTGAGGACTGCCTCTACCTCAACATTTTTGTACCCCTGGATGTGAACTTCAGCTCTTCTCCGCGGCGCTTCCTGCCTGTCATGGTGTGGATCCACGGGGGAGATTTCATAGCCGGGTCGGCCTCCAAGCCCCTGTTTGACGGGCGTTTCATCGGTAACCTCACCAACACTGTTATTGTGAACATGGAGTACCGACTAGGTAAGAGCTGCAGAGTCACCTGATGATGTTCTTCCCTTAGACTGCACATGTGCATGCAGACATCTATGCTTGACCCAACATGAGACTAAAGATGACAAAATAGTAGTGTGTGTGTGTGTGTGTGTGTGTGTGTGTGTGCGTGCGTGCGTGCGTGCATGCGTGCGTGCGTGTCTGACACAGAAAGCTGGAGAATTTGAGCATGTAATTTTATTAAACAACCTTCCTATGACTTGAGATTGGAACAGTGAACTGTCATTTGGATCTGGGAGGAAATGAATGTCTTGCCTGAGTTAATTACATCTTGCTGATCATGTGAACTGATTCGTGGCTGAAGGCGCGTTCGGATTCCTCGTGACGGCCAAAGATCCCGTCTCCTCAGCGGCAGGGAATTATGGGATTTTGGATCAGCAGGCAGCTCTTCTCTGGGTTCAACAGAACATCGCTGTGTTCGGAGGTGACCCCAGCAAGGCAAGTACACACACACACACACACACACACATACACACGCACACACACACACGCTCATACATATCCATCTGGTGCAGCTCCTCCGTTTGAGCGGTGTTCAGTAAAAATGAACCAAATGCACCAAATGAGACACACTTTCAATCAAAATGATAACAAAAAAGGGAGAAATGACACTTCTCAGTGATTCGAATGATTTGGTGAGGTTTTTGATTGTGTCTTCTTAAAACTAAATAGAAATGATCAAATCAAACCTCAGGTGTTACAGGTAGTCTGAGTCTCTGGCAGCAGAAAAATCTGTATCTGTGTTTAGCCCCAAGCTTCTGACAGCAGTGGCAAAGGCCTTTTGTAATTGCTCTGGGTTTTATTCTTTTTTTTTTTTTTTTTTTTTTTTTTTTTGGCGGTGTTTTGTTGGTGTCAGGTCACAATATTTGGGGAGAGTGCAGGTTCTCAGTCGGTGAGTCTTCACCTGATGATCCAGAGCAGCGAGGCGCTGTTTAAACAAGCCGTGCTGCAGAGCCTTCCCTTCTCCATTCCACTAAAGACGAGGTAAAGAAACCAACAGATCGGCCCACCTGCTGCTGCAAATGCCTACATTCTCTCAACTGAATTAGACAGCAAAAGCAGGAACTCATCAGTGAGCTGCGTGTTTTCGCCATGGTTTCCCACCAGGCAGGAGTGTTTCTGGCTTCAAGTTGAAGTTTAATTTGGTTTTTCTGCCTCTCCTTCCCAGACATGATGCCCTGAAGCTGGGAAGAGACTTCGCTGAGCAGACCAACTGCTCTGAAAGCGACTTCATCTGCCTCCTGTCTCTCACTCCCCAGGCCGTCCTGGCTGCACAGATGAAAACAAGTAGGACGCCACAAACCCAGAACTTAGAGCAACGCTCATGTCTGCCCACACAGTTACATAAGAAGGCAGGATATGTGTGTTTACTTGCAAAAGATGATGAAAACCTTTTATTTATCCAGAGATGCGGGAAAATAAAATCTGTAAAAGGGAACAGCGAGCCCCTGAAGGAACAGTTAGATGGATTTTTCTGCCTGAGAGGATAAAATGATGGTAATCTATCTGCTGTTGTCAGAGTTATTGATCTGTAATTCTGCAATTCCACCGTCAGCAGCTTTTTCTGAGAGTTAAGGAGAAAAAAAATCACTTAGACATGATAGTGGGAACATTTCTGATGTTTGTGAGCTTGCGTTGGTGCTGTTTGCTTTCTGCCATCTTTGTTTTAAAAATGAAACATTGATGTTAACTTGTCCTAATCCCAGGTTCTAAGATCGTGAACCCGTTCAAGTTCCTGGAGGTTTTTGAGACGTGGGGTCCACACATAGACGGAGAGTTGATTAAAGAGCAGGCCATCTCCGCCTTTCAGAGCGGCCGCTGGCAGAAGGAGAAGGCGGTGCTGCTGGGTGAGACGCGCCGACGCCAGGGGCTGAGCAATCACTCAAGAACAACACTGTTGTTTTCATTTTAGATCTGGAGCTCGGCTTTCTGCTGGACTCCCACTGGTCTTCGTTACAGCTCAATGTTATGTTGCAATTCTAATGATTGCAGTAAAGATGAAGCTAGTGATTAGTGGTCAGGAAAACAGCCCAACATCAGTGTTGTTTGTGAATCCCACCAAGGCAGGAGAGATGTGTGGTGACTAGTGATCATAGAAAAAAACATCATCACAATTATTTAACATTGTGGTTTGGAAATACCCCATTTTTTTCCCTCTGTAGTTAAAAATAGACCAGGATCACTGCTGTGTGGCTCGTCAAAATAAAAACAAACCCTGGAGGCATCCCTCTGCTGGGCACACGAGACTTATGTTGTGATTTACCAACATTTACCAACTTTTGTTGTGTGTTTTGAATGAATAACCTCACAGATGTTTGATCCCCAATAGCCTTTGCCTTTATCCCTTTATAGGGCACTCAAATTTCAACCCCAGGGTGTTATTGTTGTATAAATAGGTCCCCAGGAAGAACAGCAGCAGCTCGCTGCAGCTAATGGGGTTCCTAAAATAATAAACAATATTGTAGTCCATGACCAAAGTGTATTTCTGTTGTTACAATTTTCAAAAATACTTATTTTCATGCAGTAAATCAGCAAAAACGAAGCGGTCAAATATGAACGTTGGCCCTGTTCTGGTAAAAGAAATCCCAAAATAAAACACATGAACAAGTTAAACAAACATTATTTTTGAATAATATAGATAATTATAAGACACTTTACAATAATCTAGCTAATTTTAGAACATTACATCACTGTTTGAAAATACAGAATATATCACAATTATTATGCAATATAGAATGTTTTTATAAAAACAAATTATTGTGGAAATTTTTTGAAAAGTTATTGAACAATATATGCTATTTCTGATCAAATTGATTAGATTATTAGAATATTTTTGAATATTTTACATTTGAGGATCTGCCTCATTGTCATCTTCCTCCTGTTCATCATCATCATCATCAATGATGGCGAGATTTTGTTGGTGCAATAACTGTCCTCCATTTACCAGAAAATGTTTATTTTAAAACTGTAAATATATTCGATATCATAATTGTTATTATTACTGTTACCATGAATATTAAGATTATGTCTAAAAAAACAACAGATTTAACAAAAGAAATGTCATAATATCTTTTACTTGCTCAGGGCGTATGTTCAAATATGGCAAATTTGATTTTCATGGGATGATTTCACCAACTTCATTGAGTTTAACATTTAAAACACATTTATCCTTATTTAGCATAACTAGTCAACCTTGTGATGTGAGAGTTTCATAAATCTAGCATTGTTAGTTTTAGAGATCTGACCGTAAACACTAGAGGAGACCGAGCTGTTTCCTGGCCCTGCAGACACACCAATATTTGGCGAGTTATAGCCCAGTGCTGATTGGTGGAATGGCACCACGGCGCAAACGTGACTAGCTTGATCTCTGACGATTGTTTGGGTGAAATCCTGTAATCCTAAGAGTTTGTGAAAAGGTGCACCCTTACCATTTATGATGTGAGTGGAAGTGTCTAAATATAGACATTGGCCCCTGGGTTAAAGGCCAAGTTCATTGAGAAACCATTTTTTACTTTTCATGTTTGAAACTGATCAGTTACCCTGAATTTAACATGCAGGCTGAATGTAAAAATATATTTTCCTGCTTTAGCTGCTGAGCTAAGTTTAGAAAATGCAGTCAGATCTACGTCCCACTGTATCATTCCTCACCCCTCTTGACTCTTGACGGGGAAGGCTGTTGAAGGCTTCACCGTCCAGGAGAAAGCAGAGTGTGTCTCGGCTAGTTAAAAGCTAATCGTTAGCATTAGCAAATCCACCACACAGCAAAACTCCTCCAGGCTTGTGTTATTTGTGGAGATAAATCATCAACATTGCAAAGCAAACAGAGTCAGGGTAGGGTTGCGTTGTTGTTAGCCAATCAGAGACGTCTTCTACTCCCCAGTCCTTCGGCTAAAGCCTGGTTTATGCTTCTCCGTCAGCTCCGCAAGGGACAGACACGCACGGATTGACGGAAGTGTTTTGCTCTTTTACTTCTCCGTCTCCTGAGTGTTGCAAAGCAATTCCCCGGCAGGACAACAGAGGGCGTAGGGCTGTTCTGTGGTATCCTGTCATGTATCGGTCCAAGATTGTGTGTTTGTATTGTGTATTTTGTGTATATAAGAGACTTTTAACAAAGACAAATTTGTCTCTCATTCTTCCACCTCTTCATGCGCTCCCCACCTCTAAACCCACGTTTCCTGTCATTTCCGTCCACAAATAAAACGCTTGCTGCACATCTTTTCACTCCTCCAGTCACGGGAGAATTAAACGTTCATATTTTTAGTTTTTTCGCGAGGTAATCTTCAAGCTTCTCCGTGTCTGCCGCTAGTTATTCTCGGCTCTCTTTGCAATGGGGCGCTGTAAACAACAGCGGCGTCCTGACCAATCACAAGCTTGCGTAATCCGTCTCGTTCGACGGATGTTTAAAAAAGTGGGCTCGACTCCGTACGTACTTGCGTGCCTGCCGGAGCCCTACGCAAGGACGGATAATGGCGTTGCGTGTCTCCGCACTGACGCAGACGGAGAAGCATGAATCAGGCTTAACTTCTAGTTTCTGAAACAGGAGTGCCAGTGCTTTTGTTCCATGGAGATCGACTCACAAGGCATTCATTTATACTAGAGACAACTGCAAATGTGCTAAAAAAAATAACAAGTGGACTTGGTCTTTAATGCATGTAGTTTTTATTGCAGGGCTTTGTTGAATCTGTAAAACCAAGACCTTCCAGAGTTTACGTTTTAAGAAAACCTCATACATTGATTTATGTCTGCAGGAGGCTGAAATATGCTGTTTGTATTTTGGAGTTAAGCTATTTACCAAAATTACTTTTATGATACTAAAATCAATTCAAATAACCTTGAAAATGTTTAGGCTAGTTTAGGATTAAACACATATCAAATCATGCATTTGTAAATGTCAGAGTGTATTTTAAAACACCCATAGACACTAACTTATCAAATAAAGATTTCTGATGGATTAATCCGTCACTTGAAGAAAACATGGACACATCACTGCTAAAAAGGCAGAGAGGATCTGCTGTGGCTGGAGTTCAAAACAGGGAGATAGTGCTTAAAATTTCTATTTATTTACTTATTTGTTTATTTTAGGAGTGTTGATGCTTGGTAATCAAACTAAATTATTGCTGGGTGCCACAGGTCAGTACATGCAGAGGTCATACCAGAAAATAATAGTTGCATAGCTTTTGACACATCATACTTTTATGTTTTGCCTTCATTCTGCCATCTTTATTTTTACTGACCTTTAAAACACCACAAGACCCGTGTGAGTTCAGTGTTATGAGGGGGAGGAAAAGTGAGTCCGGCAGAAGGCATGACACGACAAGAACATGTTCACAAAACAGGATGTGACAGAATTTTTCTGTTAGCCTTTCACGTCCGTTTTGATCATTTAGAGCCAGAATAAAAATCAAAATACTAAACTGATTAATGGCCTATTGAGCGTATTTCTTCTGTCCTGTAGGTACGACCTCAGAGGAAGGAGTCCTGTTTGTGTACGGGGTCTTTAACAAACCAGTGTCTGTTTTGGAGTGCACCGTTTACATCGCCGCCATATTTAAACAACACGCACTGCAGGTCCTGCACAAATACCTGCCTCTGTACAAGGAGGCGGACCGAAGGACGATGTTAACCCAAGTAAGAGAAGCTCACTGTGATGCCTGCTTCTTCTATTTATTAATTTATTTGATTCAGAAATCAAGGAAAATACATGGAATTATGCAACCAAACTTGTGGCACTACTAAACTAGAACAAAAATAACAACAGAGGAATTATCTTTAAAAATGAAAACAGCTCAGGTGAGCTTAATGATCCACCAAGCCCCAACAGCTGATGCTTTATTTGTGAAAAAATAGATATGTTTTCCTTATTTGGCTTGAAAAACCAGATGTCAGTTTCTGCTGAATGACAAATCACACTAATTAAAGCAGAAAATTATGAAACTCATTAATAGTGGTTATTTTTATTTATTTATTTATTTTGCTCATCAGCAGCTGATGCGCAAAACAAAAAATATTAATAAAAATAAAGGTTGTTGGTTACTTTTAAGTGAATTTTAGATAAAGTAAAGGTTAGACTTCCTAATGAATATTTGCTAAACGATTCCTATTGAATAACATTAATTATATGTTGCTTTTATTGGTTTAAACCAGCTGGTTCACATATATTTTAGTTAATATTACATTCAATGCATATGGTATTGATGCAAAACTTTTAGCTTTAGTGTTTCTTGCTTGAGTCACAAGAACCAGGGTAAATGTATAAAAAGAAAAAAAATAGAAATCTGTAAATTATCATTTTGATGTGATTTTATTTATTTCCTGAAAAATAAAGTGGGGCTGCAGGAAAATGGGATTGTCCCTACAGCTAAACAAGCCCCAGCTCCATCTGGTTTGACTGACAAGCCCCTGTTCAGATTATCCGTGCTTCCCGTCGAAATGTGCTACTTTGGGGAAATGTGCAGCGCATGCGCAGGCCGATTATTGCGTCACAGGCTGTTTACAAGTCGAGACGCGCTATCTGTGGAAGTGTACGTTTAATCTTGTCACTTATCTAGTTGCTTTCAACTCGTCGAAGGTCACAGTAAGTATTTCTTTAAGTAGTTTTATTAAATTACTGCTTGCTCTATGTTTACCTGACAGTTGGCTTGCAAATGGCTTCTAAAATATCATTATTATACTGTAAACAAGACATTTCTCCCATTGTTTACAGTCATTCTGAAAGAGTCCCAAATTAATATCCAAAAGTTTTATATTATACATATAATAAATTTATCATAGTTGTATAATAATCTCCAAAATTGTACATTCAGTAGTGACTCCTCTCTTAAAGAAACCCAACCTTGACACCAGCTCCACCAGTAACTTTAAGCCCATTTCTAAGCTACCTTTCATCAGCAAAGTACTTGAGAAGGTTGTTGAAAGCCAACTCAGATCCTGGTTTTCTAAGTCAAAGATCTCTGACCCCTTCCAATCTGGCTTTCTGAAGCAGCACTCAACCGAGACTGCTCTAGTAAGGGTGCATAATGACCTCCTGATGGCTGCTGATGCAGGGAAATGCTCTGTCATGGTCCTGCTAGACCTCAGTGCAGCTTTTGACACTGTAGACCACAACGTTCTACTAAACAGGTTAAAGGCTCTGGCTGGGATTTCAGGTTCTGCTCTAGACTGGCTCTCTTCCTATCTCACTAACAGAACATTCACAATGAAGTCAGAAACCTTCTCCTCAGATACTGCCTCTCTAACATGTGGGGTCCCACAAGGTTCAGTTCTAGGGCCTCTACTATTCGCATTCTATATTCTTCCCCTAGCTGGCATCATTCAGTCTTTCCCAGACATCTCCTACCACATCTACACTGATGATATACAGCTCTATATGTCCTTTATGCCACACCAGTTGGACAGGCTGGCCACACTTGTACTCTGCCTGACCCAGATCAGTAACTGGCTGTCCAGCAACTTTCTTGTCCTAAATGCTAACAAGACAGAGACCCTGATCGCTGCACTCCTGGAACTTCAGCCAAAAATCGAGCAGGAAATTGCCTCCTTTTGCCCATCAGCCAAGGCCAACATTAGACACCTAGGAGTTATTTTTGATCCAGCTTTAAGTTTAGACTCACGTCAAAACCATCTCCCGCTCTTGTTTCTTTCGACTGAGAAACATTTCAAAAGTCCGTAAACTGGTCTCTACTGCAGATCTGGAAAAAATCATCCATGCCTTTGTGTCATCACGCTTAGACTACTGTAACGCTCTTTTTACTGGTCTCAGCAAAACCTCCCTCTCACGCCTTCAAGCCATCCAAAATGCAGCAGCCAGACTCCTAACCAAATCCAACAGACAAGCTCACATCACCCCAGTTTTACAGTCCCTCCACTGGCTCCCGGTAGAATATAGAATTCAGTTTAAAGTTTTAGTCCTGACCTATAGAGCTCTTAACAACCAGGCTCCAAGCTACCTATCTGAGCTTTTATCCCCACACACCACCTCTCGGAACCTTAGATCCACATCTGAAAACCTCCTGGCTGTTCCTCGAACCAGACTGAAAACCAAAGGGGACAGGGCCTTTCAGACTATTGCACCCAGACTTTGGAACAGTCTACCTTCAAATCTCCGTCTCTCTAACACTGTAGAGGTCTTTAAAAATCATCTAAAAACTCACCTTTTCATCCAGGCGTTCCCTCCCTAAATGTTTCAAAAAGATGGCTTTGTTTGGGTTCACACCTTCACTTTGTTTATACTCATGATTTTATTTTCTACGTTTAACACTGCTATTGTTTTTCTCATGTTTTTATTGGTTAGAGGTATTTGCCCTGATCTTTTTCATGTTGTACAGCGCTTTGTGATTTATATCTGTGAAAGGCGCTATATAAATAAACTTTTTACTTTTACTTTTACTTTTTTTTTTTTACTTTTACTTACTTACTTACTTACTTACTTACATTCAAACAAATAACTATAAGTATTGGGGGGAAAGTGTATTTGTTCTATGTGGATTAACTTGTCTAATTAAGGATTAGGTAGAGAAATAGAACGGTAAGAGCTAACGTCTTACAAATCTCCATTTTTATGATTCACTTTCTCGACATGGGTGAAAGTAGTTGGTAAATCGTCATTGTTCTGAGAATATTCAAATGTTTTTAGCAACTAAGGGGTTAATTTTTTATGAAATGACTAAACTGCCTACTATCCACTTTTTTTCATAAAATAAATTAACAGTAGCTACTGATTTTCAGTAAACCTGAACATACTGAATCAGCTGTTGAAATGCACGTTGGTAAGAAAATTCGACGAGGAAGCATGGATAGTCAGAACCCCCCCCCCCAACATTTGCATCGGTGAAGCAGGCGGACCACCTGGAGTGAGGACATTTGTCTGTTTAAGATGCAGCCTGGCTGCTTCACTGAGCAGGGACCTGTTTCTAAGTGGATCTACAATGACAGCAGGGATCAGCTGGAGAATCACAGATTGAGACCAAAGCCCTGAGAGAAAAATAAGCTCTCGCTGAGAGAGCTGACACCCACTTCACTGTTATGGTTTGTCTGTCAGTTTTTTTCTGCAGGCTGCTGTTGCCACTGGGAGCTTTTATAGCTGCCCATAATCAAACAGTAGGGTTAGCAAGTCTGTCTGTGACACCCTGGGTGATCATATATTTCAGGTGGACAAACGTGTACAGGGGTTTCCGCAAAAACATATTTAGTTGCTGTATGGTGTGGGCTATGGACAGCATGGCATCATGGCAGTTTGGTGCATTTACACTGTGGCGGTTTTCAGCAGAAACATCTTTCTAAAACAACATGGCAGCATAACTTGGGTTTCATCTAAATGAACCCCCAGTTATGTGAAACCATGTCTGTAACTGGACAGATGAGAGCATAGAGATATCTACCTTTATATAAATAAACAACCCACACTTGAATAGAGATTGTTCATCACCAAACTGCAGGAGTTCCTCAGGGGGGATGTTCAGGTACCATTCTTTAACCATGGCAGTTCTGGGGCTAAACTGAGCGAGTGAGAAGTAACCCCACTCATGATTGGTCTCAGGATATTTTACTTTTGCCACATGACTGATGGGAGCACTCACCTTTACTTCTCCAAATAATTATTGGTTGTAATACACCAGAAACGTTACTCTATATAATCCTCAGTGCAGTTTCTACACTATAGCAGAACTCCTAATACTTTTTGGGCCAGTAGTGGTTTCTTTACTAGCCTTTATGACACCAAACCATCCTGCAAAAGTCTCCTTGCTGTGCCTGCTGCTCCTCCACATCGAGAGGAGCCAGTTGAGGTGGCATGGGCATCTGGTAAGGAGGCCTCCTGGACGCCTCCCTGGTGAGGTTTTCCGGGCACGTCCAACCCGGAGAAGGCCTAAAAGAAGACCCAGGACACGCTGGAGAGACTATATCTCACAGCTGTCCAGGGAACGCCTTAGGATTTCCCTGGAGACGCCGTTCCAAGTAGAGGGAAGTCTGGGCCTCCCTGCTTTGGCTGCTGCCCCCACGACCCAACTCTGGATAAGCAGCTGAAAAGGAATGGATGGATGGAGCTAATTGTCTGACATTTGTATTTGGAGTCTTCATAAGCTGTAAGCTAACAGCATTACAATTATAACAAAAAAAGGCTTAAAATATTTCGCTTTGCATAGAATAGTTGCACCATGTTCTAATTGTTAGAGTTTCACCTGTAGGTAGACTGGAGTTGTGGCCAGGTACGGATGTTCAAAATAACATTTCATTTCAGTCTCAGATTTATATCAATATGTAGCAGATGTTCTTGGCTTTACTCAGAGGACACAAAAGAAAGTTTTTATAAAGCTTTAGGATAGAGGGCAGGCGTTACATCACATCCCTGTTTGCTAAGGAGATAGCATGTTCCTGTTTACAGGTGCTGGCCAGTAAATTAGAATATCATCAAAAGGTTGAAAATATTTCAGTAATTCCATTCAAAACGTGAAACTTGTACATTATATTCATGCAATGCACACAGACCAATGTATTTCCAATGTTCATTACATTTAAATTAGATATTCATAAGTGACAACTAATGAAAACTCCAAATTTGGTATCTCAAAAAATTAGAATATTCTGAAAAGGCTGAATATAGAAGACACCTGCTGCCACTCTAATCAGCTGATTTACTCAAAACACCTGCAAAGGCCTTTAAAAGGTCCCTCAGTCTTGTTTTGAAGGCACCACAATCATGGGGAAGACTTCTGACTTAACAGCTGTCCAAAAGACAATCATTGACACCTTGCACAAGGAGGGCAAGACACAAAAGGTGATTGCTAAAGAAGCTGGCTGTTCGCAGAGCTCTGTGTCCAAGCACATTAACAGACAGGCGAAGGGACGGAAAAAATGTGGTAGAAAAAAGTGTACAAGCTCTAGGGATAACCGCACCCTGCAGAGAATTGTGACGACAAACCCATTCAAAAATGTGGGGGAGATCCACAAAGAGTGGACTGCAGCTGGAGTCAGCGCTTCAAGAACCACCACGAGGAGACTCATGAAAGACATGGGATTCAGGTGTCGCATTCCGTGTGTCAAGCCACTCTTGAACATGAAACAGCGCAAGAAGCGTCTCGCCTGGGCCAAGGACAAAAAGGACTGGACTGATGCTGAGTGGTCCAAAGTTATGTTTTCTGATGAAAGCAAGTTCTGCATTTCCTTTGGAAATCAAGGACCCAGAGTCTGGAGGAAGAGCGGAGAAGCACAGAATCCACGTTGCATGAGGTCCAGTGTAAAGTTTCCACCGTCAGTGATGGTGTGGGGTGCCATGTCATCTGCCGGTGTTGGCCCACTCTGTTTCCTGAGGTCCAGGGTCAATGCAGCCGTCTACCAGGAAGTTTTAGAGCACTTCATGCTTCCTGCTGCTGACCAACTTTATGGGGATGCAGACTTCACCTTTCAACAGGACTTGGCACCTGCACACAGTGCCAAAACCACCAGCACCTGGTTCAAGGACCATGGTATCCCTGTCCTTGATTGGCCAGCAAACTCGCCTGACCTTAACCCCATAGAAAATCTATGGGGTATTGTGAAGCGGAGGATGCAATACGCTAGACCCAACAATGCAGAGGAGCTGAAGACGACTATCAGAGCAACCTGGGCTCTCATAACACCTGAGCAGTGCCACAGACTGATCGAGTCCATGCCACGCCGCATTACTGCAGTTATTGAGGCAAAAGGAGCCCCGACTAAGTATTGAGTGCTATACATGCACATTCTTTTCATGTTCATTCTTTTCAGTTGGCCAACATTAGAGAAACAAACATTTTTTCATTGGCCTTTAGAATATTCTAATTTTCTGAGATACCAGATTTGATGTTTTCATTGGTTGTCACCTATAAATATCAAAATTAAACGTAATAAACATCGGAAATACATTGGTCTGTGTGCATTGCATGAATATAATGTACAAGTTTCACGTTTTGAATGGAATTACTGAAATATTTTCAACCTTTTGATGATATTCTAATTTACTGGCCAGCACCTGTATAGCTTAATAGATTTGTGTTCGAGCCTGTTGGAAGCAGACTAAGAGGTGTGTGTGTGTGTGCTTGTGTGTGTGTGTGTGTGTGTGTGTGTGTGTGTGTGTGTGTGTGTGTGTGTGTGTGTGTTTGTGTGTGTGTGTGCGCGCGCCTGGGAGTTTGAAACATCTTCCACAGTTAAAACAACAAAAGTTTGAGTGACAATGAGGGAGCAAAGGAAAAATAAATGAATTTAGATAAATCTGATAATTAGATTGACACCAAAACTACAAGTTATTTGCAAACCCAGATAGCTCCATTATTATTTAAATATTTTAAAAAGAATGAAAAAAAAGCTTTCATGTGATATCAGTCCAAATAAAGTTTGGTGATATTGATCAAAATGGCTTTTATCAGATTTTTCTAATGAAAATTTTAACTCCGTATTTTGCTTTCAAATATTCGGAAAAGAAGGGTAGAGAGAACATCTAATTTGGAGGAAGAATGACAGAACATACAAACATCTAAAGTTTTAGTAACCACATTTGTCTGCATTAGTGATGTGTCGGTCGTGAACGAACCGGCTCTAAGAGCCGGCTCTTTGAAGTGAACGACGGGAGCCGGCTCGTCATTGGGAGCCGTCCCCTCCCCTCCCCCCTCCCCCCTGCCTTGGTGAAAGCTACAGGCGATTGGTCAACATGTGTAACTGTGTGTCCAGACTGTCCACACACAGAGCAGTAGGGGCGGGGAAGAGGGAGGATCATACTCAGACAGACACACAGCAGAGCACATGTGGGAGGAGGGAGACGAGAGGGAATGAGGAGGAGGAAAAAGGCGAGCGAGAGGGAGGAGAGTGCGACGAAGACGGTGAGAAAATGAGCGCTAGCAGTCGGAAAGTGGAGATTTCTAGCATTGTTTTGGTTATAAATGTACTCTACGCAACAGAAAATCTGAGGAGCCACTTGGGAGCCGAAAGAGCCGGCTCTTTTTGGTGAGCTGAGCCAAAAGAACCGGCTCTCTAAAAAGAGCCGTAATTCCCATCACTAGTCTGCATATGAAATACTTCTTCATTTATAGCTGTTTGGATATTTTACTCTCAACCAAACTGGTGAACTTGACTTTCTAACACTTGTTTTCTGCTTTATTTCTCTCCTCAGATTGTGACGGATTACGTCTTCCTGTGTCCATCCAGGAGGTCGGCACGCATCGGCACAGCAGCAGGCAGTCAGATGTGGATGTATGTATTCGACCACGTGGCTTCAGACTTCAGCGTCTGGTCAGGGCTGACCTTCTGCTATAAGCGCGTGTGCCATGGAGCTGAGCTGCCTTTTCTTTTTGGCTCCTCCTCGGTGGCCAACTACACCCTGTCCTTGTCGGAGAAGCTGCTGTCTAACCGGATGCTGTGCTACTGGGGTGCCTTTGCCCACACCGGCGATCCGTCTTCCAGGGCCCAGCAGACTACTTTTTGCCGGGAGCAGCGTCTTCCCATTTGGCCGCGCTACTCGGACACCAGCGGCTGGCTCGTCATGAACCTGACAGTTCGGTCACACGCACAAGTGGGAGCCAGGAACCGTATCTGTGACTTCTGGGACCAGTTAGACATCTACTAATGATTCTGTGGGATGTTACATACATACATCTTTTATCAAAATTAGTATTTTGTTTTCAATTTGTGGAAAAGCAACAACTAATAAAGCTAACTCTGTGAAACGAAGGTAAAGATTTATATTAAAAAAATTTGCTCATTTTTAATATTTTAAGAAGGCAACGCTATTCGTTTAGCAAAATGGTTCATTCGGAGATTTGATTTTTCTTACTCTTTAATTACCATTTGGTTATTTCCAGGACGGCGTTTACCAAAACAACCATGTAATCGTGTGTGTGTGTGTGTGGTAAAAGAGAGGAGTGGATCTCCTGCCCTCGAGGCATCACCGTTACGTTTGGGCTGTTCTCCAACAGCCAGCCTCCTCCAGCTGTTATCTGCCACACTATTTACAGCCTGGCACCTGCATGATGTGGCAAACATAGTTATGCAGATAGGAAACTTAATAGCATGGCAGTCATAACGGTGTGATAATTAAAACTGTGGGATTGGGAGAATAGGATCAGACAAATTTAAAATTGAGTGGAACATTTTTATATATCGCGGCTGTTTGGTCAATGAGAAGGAGTGGGGAGATATGGGGGACTGTGAGAGCGAAGACAGTAATTTAGAGTTGAGTTTTCGGCGGGAGTCGATGAAGGGAAAGAGAAGTTACAACTCTGCTGACGATAGTACTAGGAAACGAAGAAGGGTTGAGTCGAGTGAAAGTGCTGATGAAGAAGGAGGACAGTTCAAAATCATATTGCGGTTCGGTGAAGGAAATAGGGTAAACATGGTGAACCCAGTTAAGCTAACATCTATCTTAAAAAATCAAGTTGGAGACACAAAACTGGCTAAAGTTTTGAGAGATGGAAATTTGCTGATTGTTTGTAAAACTGAAGATCAGAGAGAGAAGGCTTGTAAAATAAGAGAGGTGGGAAAACATAAAGTAATCAGTGTGAGTAAGGTGGGAATGAGTGGAATGGGACCTAGAGGTGTGATTTGGGAAATACTGGTGGACGTTTCAGTTGGGGAAATAAAAGCCAATTTAAAAGGAGCAAAAGTGAAAGATGCTAAAAGATTTACAGAATTTCGGGATGGATCAAAGAAAGAAAAGGATTCTGTGCTGATTGAATTTCAGGGTGACGTTCTACCAAATAGAGTGTTTTTAGGCTGCATGTCATACACAGTGAGGGAGTACATTCCGAAACCGATTAGATGCTTCAACTGTCAGAGATTTGAACATACGGCAAATGTGTGTGAAGAACGGAAGAGATGCCCAAGATGTGGAGAAGAACATAGCTTTGAGGAATGCAGAAATTGAACAAAACCAGTGTTGTAACTGCGGGGGGGGGGGTGGGGGGGGGGGGGGGGGTGGACAAAGTGCGGCTTATGCTGGTTGCCTGGTGATGAGGAGGGAAACTCAGGTACAATGTACAAAAGTTCAAAGTAAAGTTTCTTATGCAGAAGCAGTTAAATTGGTGGGAGAGGCTCCGGTGAGAACGAATGACACAATGCCACAAGATTCCGCTCACGGATCTGGACAGGTCGGGAAAGTGTGGATGGATGTTAAGAAATTAGTGACTTTCCTTGCAAGAGTATTAAATGCAAGAATGGAAACTAAATCAAAAATGGAAAGGATACAAATCATTGTGAAAGCAGCTGTTCATCATCTGGACGTTACCGAGTTGTCACGGGAGGAGGTCAGGAACAACCTTAGTGCGAGTTCCAGTCAAGAGGGGTTGGGATAGTGAATGGTGGGGATTTTACAATGGAATGCTAGGAGTTTGATTGCTAACGGATAAGAATTTAAAAGATATATTGATGAATTGTTGGAGAAACCAGATATTATTTGTGTTCAAGAAACTTGGTTAAATAAAAAATTAGAATTTAAATTAAATCCGTTCTGTCATGAGCTGAACTAGGAAGACCCGTGAAGATGCCAAACACAATGAAAGTATATAAAAAAGTCTTTATTTTTGGTGGAGTTACCAGATGGGCGAGGCTGGAGACAGAATTGGAGACAGGCGAAGTTCAAAATGGCAGGCAGAGTACAAGGCAGGGGTCAGAAGAAAAACGAGGTCCGGAGGCAGAGATCAGGCAGGGTGGATGGCTGGAGAATTTACTGGCATGAAGTTTTCAATAATCTGGCAGAGACTGGATAGCTGGATGGTTCTTTTATAGCAGGGGAAGTAGATGTGTGAGATGAGCTGAGGAGTCAGGAGCAGGTGAAGTGGATGAAGCTGATTACAGGAACAGGTGGGATGAATGGAGTTGATTGTGATGCTGACTGAGGTTGCTAGGGAAAACAGGGCTTGGCTGGAGCTTGGTGAGGGGACCAGGTGAGATGAATGAAGGCTGAAAAATGAGAGTCATGACACGTACACAATAATTAGATGTGATAGGGAAGATGGTATTGGAGGAGGTTGTGCTATTTTTATTTATGTTAATCTGAATTATGGAATAATTAAAATAGGAACTGATGAAGAATATATAGGAAGAGAATTGTATGTCAATAATAAAAAGTTGTATATAGTGAATTATTATAATCCATGCAAAAAATTTGATATTAATAAGCTTAAATAAATTCTGGAAGGGAATTATGATCAGGTGGTAATGTGTGGGGATTTTAATTCTCACAGTTCACACACAGAGTGTGTGAAGACCTGTCAAAGTCTCTGAAATGTCATATCCCAACCACCCCCTCTCTTTGTTTACTGGGAAACCTGGACGATGTCCCGATTGAAACATCTGTGGTTCACGTGGTTCTGACTGCCATATGCATCGCTAAGAAAACTATCCTCTTGAATTGGAAAAATAGAGAAACTCTCTGCATTAACTAGTATAGAAATCTTTTGTTAGATCATATTACACTCGATATAGCCTCTGCTTCCACTTCAGATCAATCTCTCTGGGCTCCTTTGATCGGTTCCATCACATAGCGAGGGTGGGGGGCCGTTGATGTTGTCCTGCGGGATGGTGTGGGTGGGGGGGGTGTGGGGTCTGAGTTTGGAGTATCCGGATGTTCCCTGGAGGTGGGTTCACTGGGGGTGTCTGGGACTGGGGGGCCGTTGCCCCCCTCTGGAGGTGCTTGGGTTGCCTCGGGGGGTGGACTACTGGCGGTTGTGAGTGGGGCGCCTTGGGGATCTTGGCGGCAGCCATGGGTCACTGCCTGGCAGCTGCATTGCCCCTGGGCGGGTCTGGGTGGGGGCCTGGGGGCTCGGGGTTTGGGGGTGGCAGGCCCCGGGTGGGGATCTGGGCGGGGCCTTGGGGGTCGGGTCCTGACATGTATGCTGCCGGGAAGAAGGCAGGAACATGCAGCAGTGCCTGGCCCGGGTTCGGGTGCCTCAGGTAGACCTTGGCTCCTCTGCCGTTCCATCGCAGGGGAGGGGGAGGTCCAGGAGGGGGAGGACCCAACCTTACCTGGATGTCCCATGTCTTATATATTTTGGAAGTTGTGCAAATGCAGGGATGGGCATAGATATTCTGCTGGGGTGGGGCTGGGTTGGTGCCCTCGGACTCCGTGAGGCTCTGTAATGCTGCTGCTTTGGGCCCTGGCAGGATGGGCTGGGGTCTCCATGCCCTGGGTGCCAGTTTGACAACAGAGGTGCCTATTGGGGCCAGTACGGGAGCTGGCTCCCTGGAGGGTTATGCCCAACCAGCCATTCCTCCCCATCCCCACATGTTTCTCTCCTCCTGCTCCCTCACATCATCACACAAACATACACATAGGACCTTGGGGGGTGGGCAAGTCAGGGAGTGCGGGTATGGACCCCATTTCCGCATTCCTGTGGCAACCTGCCCCCCAATTTTATTTGCACCTTATACACTTCCATTGACGACATTCCACACAAACACACACTTAGGGCCTTGGGAGTGAGCACATTCAACGGCATTTGGCAGGGGGATATCTCGGCCTCCTCCCGGGTGCCGGTGCCCACTTCCAATTTTAAACCGCACTTAGACACTGAGGGCTGAGGGTGTAAGTGGGGTGGTGCGGTGGCATCAGCTGGCATAGGCCGGATGATGCCCACACTGCCCGCTCACCACAGCCATGGAATACACCTCATGATCACACAACACTATATTGGAGCAGGCGGAGGGAGACTAGGGGTCTTAGCCACCTCTGTTGTTGCTTGGCTTCCTGGGGCTGGAGGCTAGGAGGGAGATCTGGCCGTCTGGTTGGGGTCTGGGGTGGTAGATTGCTGTGCTCATCGTTGGGCGGGGGAGCCTGCTCATCAGTACCCCAGAAGAAAGAGTCAAACTCTGGTTACCGGTGATGGTTGTACCCAATGTGCAGCAGTACCGGGACCAGAGTGAATAGGGTGTGTATGGGGAGCATGAGTGGGTGTCTGGCGTGCATTTTTGTAAGTCTTTGGTTGTATGTGTATGTGTGAGCATGAGGGAGGGAGTGTGTGACTGTGTTTGTATATGACTGTATATGTCAGGTGGGGCCTTTGACTCCTCTCCTCTCCTGGAACTTCTTTTGATGATATAGATCTTCGTCCCCCCTCCCCCTGCCACACCTGATGTGAGGGGTTGTGCCTTGCCTTGGTCTGCCTGAGTGTTTGTGGCAACCGGGTCTGGGGGTTTAAGATTTTGGCATCTGCCTGATAGATCGCGGTGGCTGCCTGCTGGGGTCTGGGTCCCTGGGCTCTGCTGGGTCCTCAGCGGGGGTGGTAGCCCCTGGGTCCCGGGCTCGGCCGGCTAGGGGGTGGGAGGCTGCGGGTGGGCCTGAGGGCTTGCCGATGATGTCTCCTGGGACTCTGCCGGCTGCTGGTTGTGGCCCCCCCGGCGCGATCCTCTGTGCCTCTCGAGGGGGGCGGGGACCTTTCTGGTTGCAGTCTCCTTGGGGTTCCTGCGTTCTGGGGCAGCGCCTGGATCTCTGAGACTTAGAGCTCCCCCCGTCTCCTGCGCATCTTTGGGGGGCGGATCTGTGGTCCCTCACATTCTCTGTTGGACGCTCCTATAGAGAAACCTTAAATAAACAAGCGCGTGTACACACACAGGTGCTCACATGGTGCTCTCAAAAGTATGGGCTTGGGCACGTTAAACACAGGTCTTAAGACTATGGTGGGCACTTAATGCACTGTGATTTATTATCGTGATTCTTCAGTTAAGCAATGTTGATTATATATTTCTTCATCAAGTTGACGCAGTGATAGCTTGATCTTGTTGTATTGTTGTTGTGTCCCTTTTTTTGCCCTTTTGCTTTTTTTTGTCTTTTTCTATAGGTCTAGAAGCAGACTCTTGTTCATTATTGTTTATTTCTGTGGACCCCCCCCCCTCCAGGGCCAGATTAAGACTTTGTTGTACCCTGGGCAACAATATTCAAGGGCCCTATCATCACGACCCAAGTATCACCATAATATGGTCACATACAGAATATTTTACTGTTATATGCAGTAAATATACTCAATACTTGAATGCCTGACATCACGTAACCTGCTCAGGGTAACCTTTGACCCACCTTGTGTGGACTGACCAATGAGGAGAGGGTCTTAACTTGAGGCCCTCTCTTCATTGGTCAGTCTGCATGAGACTGACTCTCAACTGCTCTCAACTGACGTTCAACGTCATAGGCAGCGAAGCGTCTCTGTGCAGTGCAAAAGCCCGGGTGGACAGTTTGTTTAATATAGGATGACCATATTTCCATTTCCAAAAAAGAGGACAGGGGATCTGTGCCTATAACGTCACACTATGGCAACACCACACAAACCACAGTGGGATCCTTTTTTTCTGTAAGAACTAAATTAATATCAGATTCTGCCAACAAAAGGGCTCTAAAACAATTCATATGTAAATATTTAGCATATTTATTACAAAATCTCATTTTTCTGCTTTAGTGCTGCAACAAGGTTGTATAAATAATAAATTAGTATACCTTTTGTTTTACTACAGCATCGGTAAGCTTCCTGTGCACAGATTATTAAGGATGCTTGTTTCAGCTGTGAGAATAGACGATAGGATCAATGAAAAAATAAGTTGTCACAGACTCCATGGAAACTTTCAGAGAATCCACAAATAGTGGCTTTCAAATGGTTTTGTTACTTTTAGCAAGTTTAGAAAAGCAGCAGATGAGACAGCATGTCTGATAATTTAGTTTTTCGTCTGATAATATCAGAACATGTCAGTAATGTCTGAGGGGCTTTTACAAACACTGTATAACTAACACTACTGGACAGGGTAATAATTACACAGAGGCTTCTGGGGAGCCCAGTTTGGGGGGGTGTCATTTAGCCTTGGCCCCCAAAATGTCTTGAAACAGCCCTGGGTGTGTGATTGAGTTACGAAGGTGATCTGAATTGTATCAGGTGTATAAATATTACATGTGTATAACTTATTGTTTTATACCGGTAAAAACGTGTAGTGGAGATAAATCTACCGACATTTTACTTTTCAACACTTTGTTTTGTTTTCTTGCTTTTATTGAACTATTTTCCTGTCCTGTCTGTCTCTCATCTTCCTGCATCTCCTCTAAACTCTCCAGAAAATCTGCTGCCCGGATTCTTACTTTTTCACCTCATCAGTTACTTTTGAGCAGATCAAAGGGATCTCCTGACCGCAAAGCGGAGAGCGCGTTTCGATGCGTCAGTGAGGCGAAATCACCGCAGCACAGGGCCCCCTTAGTAGAGCGCTTCAGGCGCAAATAAGACAGAAAGCAGAGAACATGTGCGGACATGAACGATCGTGTGCTAATTATAGTTTTTTGGGTGCGCCACTTTGAGAATGGACCGTGCGCTGGAAGCAGCAGCCTGGAGCGCTGCGCAACAACGCAGCGCTGTGCCGCTCTCTGTGCTCTCTTCTCAGAAGAGTCCATAAATGATGTAATACAGGTAGAAAACTTTTCTCCGGCTCCCCTGGATGTAGGATATACAGCTCCCACATAATTCGATCCCTGCTCCTGGATGAAAAGCCGGACATTTTCATCAAGAACCCCCAGTCCGGACAGAGAGTGAAAAGTGGACATGTCCGGGGAAAACCAGACGTACGGTCACCCTAGTTTAATATAAAGTGGGAGATTACAGATATGCCTACAGTATTTTGCTCGTACCCTTGCTGCCCTGGGCCCTTTAGAGTTCGTGGGCCCTGGGCAATTGCCCAGTTGCCCATATGGTTAATCCGGCCTTGCCTCTCTCTCTCCCCACCTTTTCTTTTCCTTTCTCTTTCACCTCTGTCTCCGTGTCTGGTCGGAATTACAACGCATTCAAAAACAATAAAAATAAAGTTTTAAGTATCAGGCGTGACATTAAAAGCAGACGCTTTAATGCTCCACCTGAGAGTAAATCTGGAAGGCTTTTTACCAGCATTCAGACATCAATTCTGCTTGCTTCACAGCCAGACAGGACACGGTTAAAAAAAATTCTCACAGTTCTTTGTGGGGAGGAATTAAGGAGGATCAGAATGGGGAAATCATTGAAGAGTTCATGGATGATATGAATTTAGTCTGTATAAATGATGGTAGAGGGACAAGGATGAACGTAACTACGGGTAAAACCTCGGCTGTAGATCTAACAATAGTGTCAGATGCATTAGCGGGAAACTGTAATTGGGAAGTTCGGGAACGTAATCTGGGGAGTGATCATTATATAATTTTTACAAAACTTTATAGGAGTAAGGAAGTATATCTGGACAAAAGTGTTGGTCGTTGGGTATTTAAAAAAGCTGATTGGGATAAATTTAGAATTATGTGTGAAGAAGAGAATGGAAGGATTAATATGGAAGAGGATATAGACATAGTGGAACAAATTTTTAGGAGAGTGATAATTGAAGCGGCGAACGTTACTATTCCTAAAAGTAAGGGGACCGTGAAAAAGAAGAATGTCCCGTGGTGGAAAGAACAATGTGAAAAGGCAATTAAGGAGAGAAATAAAAGTATGAAAGTTTTGAGAAAGTCTCATAATTTTGACAGTTTGTTAAAATTTAAAAGATTACAGGCTGAAGCAAGAAGAGTGGTTAAGAGAGCGAAAAGGGAAAATTGGAGAGGGTTTTGTGATAAAATAGGAAGACCTACGTCTGTAAGTGACGTTTGGGGCATGATAAGGAAAATGAAGGGAGTTTATAGAGAGTTTAGATACCTAGTTCTCAAGGTAGGTGAAGATGTTGCTATTAGCAATGAAGAGAAAGCTGAAATGTTGGCTAAAACTTTTATAAAAATTAATAGATAATTTGTCGGAAGATAGATGGAGAAGAAGAGAAGAAACCAGAAGAACCAGTATTGTTGAAGATGATGGGTGGAGACTGACGACAATTGATGCTCCATTTACAGTTTTTGAACTAGAGTGAGCGATGGGGAGAACTAAAGTGACGTCATCTGGTAAGGATGATATTAATTATGAGATGCTTAAACATTTAGGGGATAAGTGAAGGGAAGGCTGTTGGAGTTAAATACTAAAGTCTGGGAAAAAGGAAAATTACCAAAAAATTGGAAAGAGGCAGTAATAATTCCGATAATTAAACCTGGGAAAGATCCAAGTATTCTGGAGAACTATATGCAGATAACTTTAACATCTCATATAGGTAAAGTAATGGAAAGAATGATTACGGATTGGTTAAATTATTATTTAGAAAGTAGGAATTTGTTAATGAAATATCAAAATGGGTTTAGAACTGGTAGAGGAACGATGGACGCCATAGTGAGTTTGGAAAATGACATTAGGAAAGCACAAAACAATAAATAGAGTTTAGTTATAGTTTATTTTGATATTGAGAAAGCATATGACATGGTGGGGAAGGAGGGCTTGCTGATTAAATTAAAAGATTGGGGATAGAAGGAAGAACATATGACTGGATTAAGGACTTTTTGTTTAAAAGATACATTCAGATAAATATAGGTGATAGATTGTCAGAGGGTTATAGAGTTGACAATGGGATGCCACAGGGAAGTGTGATCAGTCCTGTTCTATTTTCTATTATGATCAATGATGCATTTGAAGAGGTAGGATATGATGTTGGGAAAGCATTGTTTGCAGATGATGGAATATTATGGAAAAGGGGAAGGAACATTCAATACGTGCAGAAGAAGATTCAGGAAGCAGTAATTAAAGTGGAGAATTGGTCATTTGAATAGGGATTTAAGTTTTTGGTGGACAAAACAAAAAGTTTGGTCTCTACAAAGAAAAGAAGTGTTAAAAATGACCTTAAATTATATAGGGAACCTTTGGAGCAAGTTCATAGTTTTAGATATTTGGGTGTTATATTTGATGAAAGGTTGATTTGGAAGGAGAATATTAGTAACATAGTTGAAAGATGTAAAAAGGTAATAAATATTATGAGGTGTTTAAGGGGTAATGATTGGGGGGCTACTACCAAGGCTTTAAAACAGGTCAATCAGATTTATTTATAAAGCGCTTTTCAAACAAAGTTCTACTCAAAGTGCCTTACAAAATGACCCCAATTCCCATAACAGGTTAAAAACATTAACAGACACATGCAAGCACACGCACACACACACACACACACACACACACACACACACACACACACACACACACACACACACACACACACACACACACACACACACACACACAGGTATATATAGCAATGATCAGATCGGTTATTGATTATGGTAGTATTGCATATAGTTATAGTAAAACATTATTGAAGAAGATTGAAGTTATTCAAAGTCAGGCTTTATGAATTTGTTGTGGAGCAATGAAAACCACACCGATAGTGTCCTTACAAGTGGAAATGGGAGAGATGCCATTGACTAAGATTCAAGTTGCTGAAATTATTGGGCTAGTGTACAAGATAGTGAAGAGGATGAGCATATGGTTAAGGGAGAGATGAAAGTAGGAGGGCAATATTTCAACTTACTGCTTGTTTTACTGATGGGAGAGATGAATTTTCAGCTTCATCCGTGACAAGTGGTATGTCCAGTGGTTCACTGAACGTGACAGAAGCCGCAGCTGCAGGAGCGGGTTGTCGGCTCAGGAGAGCGTCCAGCGTCTCTTGTCTCTCCGAGAGCGTTTAGGCTCCTTGTGTGGGAAAATGATCAGTAAAGCATTTAGTTTTCGCATTCTCTTATACCCTGCCGCTCTGGTGAGCTCTTTAAGTAATTGTGGTCGACTATAAGCCTCAAATGCATCCAGAGAAAAATGTTGGGAACACAGCCACAGATCTTTGGGAAGTTGTGTCAGTCCACAGGCATCTTCCCACTGGTTTCTCCTCTTCTTCCTGGGAAAGCTGTGTAAACTCACATCACTCCCCTTGCTGCCCTCTGACTGGAAATTGCATCCAAAAGCAGCACAATGTGGCATTTTACTTAATTATTAATACGGTGAGCATGTAAACAAACACTAGCGTCAATAGCTATTCTTCCAAGAGAAACCAATATACGTCATCACCCCCAGAGTGCATTGAGTGAGGAAAACATGGCGTCCTACACATGTCAAAAATTGTTCTAAATATTATAGATTTATAAATAAACAGCTATATTTTGTGTGTTTCTAACATAGTTTGGTACAACAGAAAATGTGTGGCTTATTAGGGCATAACGTCCGCCAGAGAACTAGCTAGCCACACACACTGATCATCCACCTGACACCCCTTTTCTGCATTTTAGAATACAATTGTTTCCAAAAACTTTTAGCAAAAATAAAATCCTTATAAAATTCAAAATAAAAGCCCTTTATTATTGGATTTTTATCATGTTTTTCTTTTAGCTGCTGGCTTTTCTGGGATATGAAAACCCTCGCTTTCCCAATAATGCCCATTGATAAAGAAGGTTTTAAGGAAAAACAGTGAAAACTGCTCTGCCCTTCATGCCTTATCTGCTAGGCTGCTCTCAAGTGGTCATGAAAATCCGTTAATGCAGGTTTCATGTTGAACGCTTCCATTTGTGGGACTTCTTTTTACCTTAGAAGACCAAGTATATTTGATTTCAGCAAAAAACATTTTTCACACTGTAAGAAAAGAGTACTTTAGTAAATGCAGAAACTTATTTCTGGAAAAATGGTGTGCTTCCGATTTTAAGTTTGGGCTTTTTTAAATTCTTGCAAGTGTATTGTTAAAAAACAGCAGTTTCTATTGATTTGTTGGTATTATTTTACTATCAAGAAAAAGAAAACAAACTCATGCAACACTAGAAATATCCTTTAGACGGACTTCTAACCTAAAACAAACGTGCCTTGTTGATCATAAAATAGGATGTCTTCCCATCTATGGAGATGTGGTAATTAATACAGTCTGTGATTTAAAAGGGTGTAATAGTTGATACTTGTTGGATTTTGCAGATGGCCTTTCAGTGGTACACAGACATGTTTTCCATTTAGCCTAGCCCAAGGATAACAGATAGAAGACCTTTAATGTGAGAGAAATGCATTGAAAACTGTTCTGCCCTTCATGTCTCATTGGTTTTCTCATTATGAGAAGGTGTCTGATGTAGTTTTGCCCCTAACACTGTTGTGTTGATGAGGTTTTGATGAGTGTCATGTCTCTTGCCCTCTTTTTTTCTGCTTTTAAATGCAATTCCGTATGCAGGTTTCTCTTTTACCCCTGAGCCAAATGTAAGTATAAAAGTCTAATAAACTGGTCTGGTGTTATGTTATCATCTGAAAGCAGAAGCAGCCAGGCAATATTTTTTACCCAGACAGTAAATGTTAGCTATGCCTGCAACATGACTCTGGGGAAGCAAAGGAAAGTCTAGTCAGATAATTCAGCAAGCCTCAAACAGCTGTAAATACCAGTCACTCAAAGCAAGATGTGGAACATCCTCTGATGTTTTATAACACAAGTATTTTATGGATTCTCAAAAAGATAAATCCCCTTTTTTTTAAGCAAAATTTTCAAAACAAATTATGTAAAACCCAGAGGTTGATACAGTCTGATTAAATTTGTTAACCTCTAGGTCAGCCAAACTAGAAGGTTGGATTTGAAGTATTTGGTCTTATCAATACAACATAAAGTACATAAAATGAGATGTTGAGAGATGAGATTTACCAGCATAGTCTAGCTCTTAACCATTTTTAACAAACTCTTAATCAATGAAATATTGCCAATACCTGTGTCAGTGTAGTATGCTACAAGTCAAAGATGGAAACACTGGTAAAACAGTATTTTTCTTTTTAAGATTACAGTCAATTATACTTTATTTTCACACTACTGTTAGTGTTCGTTATGGACAATCCATGACTCTTTCTGACATTAAAAACTCCTTTATGTTCAAGCATAAAAGTGACCAAATGTGCTTTTGGCACCAGGATACCTTAGGTCGTAGTTTGATGAATGACTTTGTTGTCATTTTATCTGATCTGCGGTCGCATATCTTGAACACTCGGGTGAAGAGAGGGGCTGAGCTGTCAACTGACCACTACCTGGTGGTGAGTTGGCTTCGATGGTGGGGGATGAAGCTGGTCAGACCTGGAGGCTCAAACACATTCTGCTGGGAACGTCTGGAGACTCCTGTCAGAAGGAGCTTCAATTCCCACCTCCAACAGAAGTTCAAACATGTCCTGAGGGAAGTGGGGGACATTGAGTACGAGTGGGCCCTGTTTCGTGCTTCTGTTGTTGAGGCGGCTGACCGGAGTTGTGGCCGCAGGGTTGTCGGTGTCTGTCGTGGTGGCAACTCCCGAACCAGCTGGTGGACACTGATGGTTAAGGATGCTGTCAAGCTGAAGAAAGAGTAATTTTGGGTCCTTTTGGCCTGTGGGATTCCAGAGGCAGCTGATGGATACCAGTAGTGGAACGTGGCTTGTGTGGCCGCCAAGACAAAAACCAGGGCGTGGGAGGAGTTCGAGACCATGAAGCAAGTTTTCCGTATGGGTGAGAGGACATTCTGGTCAACCATCCGACGTCTCAGGAGGGGAAAGCAGTGCACCACCAACACTGTTTACATTGGTGACTGTGTGCTACTGACCTCTACTCAGGACGTTGTGGATCGGTGGACGGAATACTTCGAAGACCTCCTCAATCCCACCTGAACGCCTTCCAGTGAGGAAGCAGAGTCTGGGGACTTTGGGTTGGACTCTCAGAGTGTGTTCCAACTACAGAGGGTTCACACTTCTGAGCCTCCCTGGTAAGGTCTATTCAGGGGTTCTGAAGAGGAGGGTCTATCGGATTGTTGAACCTCTGATTCTGGAGGAGCAACGAGGTTTTCATCCTGGCTGTGGAAAACTGGACCAGCTCGATACCCTTAAGGGGGTCCTGGAGGGTGCGTGGGAGTTTGCCCAACCATTCTATTTGTGTTTTGTGGATTTGGAGAAGGTGTTCATCCTCGTCCCCTTGGGGGGCCCTGTGTTTACTGTGTGAAGTGCCTTGAGACGACTCTTGTTGTGATTTGGCACTTCTCTAATTTCCCTCTAGGATTAATAAAGTATATTTGAATTGAATTGAAATTAATATACCTGAATTGAATTGAATTGAATTGAAATGAATTGAATTGGGGGTTACTCCGGGAGTATGGGGTACTAGGCCCTTTGATAAGGGCTGTTAGGTCCCTGTATGACCGATGTCAGACCTTGGTCCGCATTGCCGGCAGTAAGTGGAGCTTGCTTTCAGCGAGAGTTGGACTCCACCAAGGCTGCCCTTCAGGGCTGTGCAGAGACCTTTGAAGGGGCGGGTGCTCAAATTTAAAAAGGGGCACACAGAATAATATTTTCAAACACCATGACATAACCACAGTATACCCGGCTGAATAACAGGGTTAGTATAATGATTTGGAACAAACAAAGTTTTTGTAACTGTAACCGGATTACAGGATACAATAAGATAATTAAAAGAAAAAATAAACAAATGGGCCAATAATTAGGTTCGGGGAGAATTGGAGGTTGTTTAAGAATGACTGGAGTCACGGGTATAGCATGAAACGGTTTATATACTAAATTTTAATAATAATGGGAAATATAACACATAAAGATAACACACAAAAACAGATGAAAACAATCGACAATAGTAAAATGGTCGGTATGAGATTTGATCATATGAGTCACAAGTCAGCCGGCGTCAAGTCAAATCCCCACGCTTGGGGTGAAAGTCAGAGTCCGGTGGTGCGATTTTTTCCTACCACACCGTTGAGATTGTTCACAGAAGAGAGCAGTCTGCTCTTCAGTTACTTGAGATGTCCTGGTTCGTTCAGTGGTTAAGGCTCGCCATCTCCCTCGTCAGGAAGAAATCCAGTTCTCGTTCCAAGTGAGTGATCATAGGAGTCGGGATCAAACCCAAGGAAAAAAAAAACCCAGCCTGTAAACAACAGGACTGTTAGCAAGTTGGCATCGACCCTTCTCGTCACATCACAGCATAAAGTCTTACAGACTTAAACAAATGCTTCACTCTATTGGCATAGCCAATCATGTTTGGGTTCACAGTTCAACTAACATAACATCAATTTGATTGTCTATTAAAATAATTCTCAGTAGCTCTGGAAATATAATTACATATGACAACAATTGTTCAGCTCAATAGGCTCAGTTAGATTCTATTACTCTACACTATTCAACAAGAAATACATTCATGACAACAAGGATACATTTAGTTGTGTTTCTATACAGCATTGTGACACCTTGTATATCTGTAACACAATAAATAAATAAATAAATAAATAAAATGTTCTATAACAAAATTCAACAAAATATAAATTCTGGTCCTTTGGTCCACCTTTGTAAAATAATTCCTCCCTAATCAGTTAGCTTTTATTTATTTTTATTTATCTATTTTTTTTATTATTAAATGTTTGGTTAAGGGACGCATTGCTAATTCTATGGCGTTAGCTATAACGCCCCTGAGGACCTTGTACATCTAGGCCATACCACCATTAACTGGCGGTTTGAGCCGTTAACTCCTGGGAATCCCATATGCCCTACCGCCGTTAACTGGCGGTTTGAGCCGTTAACTCCTATATGCCCTACCACCGTTAACTGGTAGTTTGAGATGTTAACTCCTGGGATCTAACGTCTAGCAGCCCACTGCTGTCACCTCGGTTGCTGTAATTAGCTTTTTGAATTTAATAATTTACTGAATTTAATCTCATTCACTCACCAACGCGCTCCAACGGTTCCCTCCTACAGAGGATTGGTTCACTCTGTCGTCTCCACACAAATCTATAAGAATGGAATTAATTTGATAAGCTATTTAAGTTTCCTTTTTTTTTTTTTTAAGTTGCATCGTTAGCTTTTTCTCTTCTTTTTTCTTTACTCACCACGTTGGTTCCAAGTTCCTAGCTCTTATTAGAAGGAGTCAAGTCCGCCTCTCCCTCTATCTATGCGGCACCCAAATCAGGGTTCTTCACGGCCTCGACCGTTGTTTTTTTTTTCTCTCTCTCTCTCTCTCTAACCGCTCAGTCTTTGCTTTCTGTATCTGCGTGCTGCACAGCCGTTTGTCTCTCCTCTCGCTCAGCTGCGTCGCACGGTTTTATTTCGCGGAGGCGGGACTTATTTCTCTCAGCCAATGAAATTTCAGATTCCCACCTGGACCAATAGTATACAGCTTTCCTCTTCTGTTTCTGTTAGGGATGTTCAAGATTCTTGTTTTAACCGATGTTTAATATTAAACTCGTTATTTTAGTTATTCACCCTTCCAATAATTCATTATGAAATTATCTATTAGTTAATTAGATATCTATTAATTAGTATTGTTAATTTCCTTAATTTATATTTTATATTTTATCTAAATTGAGGATGGATCATATTAGTAAGCCAATTAGTTAATACCTCATTAAGGTTCTAGCTTCTGGGTTACATCCTCCCCCATTAAATATCATGCACGTCCCTGTGCATTGTTTCTACGGGGTACACAACTTCTTGAGTAAGAGAGTCAATAAAAGCTTTATTAAGTCCTTGGAAAAGGGACCTAACTACGGTCACTAGTGGATTGCCCAATTGAGAGTAAGTTAGTCTTTGAGGAGGCTGACTACTTCGTTCAGATCTCCTGACATACATCTCTGGTTGCACAGTATCATGCTCATCCGTTTCGGTTTGATTCTCAACTGAGACAGGACGAAGTGAGCTCTCTGTTTCCGACAGAGCTGATGAGCTATTCTCTAAGACTTTGGTCTTTTCAGATGTATGTGTCTGATCGTGTATGATGGGTTCAAAACTTACATCACGTTGCTGCGACTTTAGGACACCATCCAATTGAGGTAGGTTTGTGTTAGTTTCATCCCCCGTTTCTACGTCAGGTAAGTATACTTCGTTTTTTTTCGTTTTTTCAGGTAAGTATGTTGCTGCTTCTTTCACTCTTTCAGGTAAGAATGTCGCAGTTTCACTCATTCTGTCAGGTAAGAATGTTTCGGTGTTGATGCCTTTGTCAAGTAAGGACAATTCAGCATTTTCATTACCAGCTAAGGTTGGTTCCTTGCGATCCCCTGTGTGTAAGGATAGTGTGTTTTGTTGTTGAATATTATTTACCGGTCCTGAATCTGCTATGAGTTCCCTATTTGGCAAGGTGACCGCTATTTGATAGGATGGTCGGTTTAGCACTTGTGGAAGATCAGAGTAATAAAACTCATCTACCTCTTCGTCAAGTGGCTCATCTGGGTCAGGTTCTAAGGCTGAACTCTGTCTTGTATGAGGTCTGCTAGGTTTCGTAACGCGTTCTGTTTCATTTTCTAATGAAGAGAGAAAACCACAAGGCAGTAAAAGATCTCTGTGGAGTGTTCTGTTGGGTCCTTCTCCGTTCTCTGGTTTTACAGTGTATACTGGCAAGTTTTCCATCTGTTTGAGAACTATATACACTGTTTGCTCCCATTTGTCTGCTAATTTATGCTTTTCTCTTAAGCGAAGATTTCGGACTAAAACACGATCTCCCACACCTAGTGTGGACTCACGAATGTTTCTGTCGAACCGTTCTTTGTTCTTCCTCGCTGTTTTTTGAGAGTTTTTTATGACAATGTCATAACTCTGTTCCAGATGACTCTTCAGTTCTTTAACATACTGAGAATGAGTTATAGAGGGCTTGTTCAAATGCGGTAACCCAAAGGCAATATCTATAGGCAACCGAGGCTGCCTACCGAACATTAGCTCGTAGGGAGAGTATCCCGTCACGTCATTTTTTGTACAATTGTACGAGTGAGTAAGTGGTTTTACAAAATCGCGCCAGTGATGTTTCTCAGTGGCTTGTAAAGTTCCCAACATGCTGAGTAATGTACGATTGTACCGTTCAACGGGGTTGCCACGAGGGTGATAAGGGCTCGTTCTGACTTTACGGATACCAAGTAAAGAACAAAGTTCCTTGATTGTACGTGATTCGAAATCCCGTCCCTGATCACTATGAAGACGCTCAGGAAACCCGTAGTGGACTAAAAAATGTTCCCACAGGTTCTTCGCGACGGTGGTGGCTTTCTGATCTTTGGTTGGGATGGACACTGCATACTTTGTAAAATGGTCTGTAATCACTAAGACATCTTTAGTGTTCTTACTGTCTGGTTCTATGGAGAGAAAATCCATGCAAACTAACTCCATAGGTCTGGTGGTGGTAATACTCACCATTGGAGCAGCTTTGTCAGGGAGGGCCTTCCGACGGATACATCTTTCGCAAGTTTTAACTTTGATTTCGATATCACTAGCCATTCTTGGCCAGTAAAAACGGGACCGAATGAGATCTGTCGTACGTTCAACCCCAAGATGCCCCATATCATCATGTAGGCTTTGCATGACTGTTGAACGTAATGAATCAGGCAAGACTAACTGCAATGATGTCTCTGGTCCTAATTGGCGTCTCCGGTACAGTAAATCATTTTGAAACTCAAACCGTTTCCACTCTCTCAAAAGGTTAAGAACCACCGGGGGTTCTGCAATAGTATCAGTTGGCGGTTTATTGTCAGTCATAAACAGCTGAATGACTCGGCCAATGGTTGGATCTTTCCTCTGCAAGGAGACAAGGTCAGCATGGTTATACTTGGGCACAGCAAAGAAACTGTCACTATTGTCTTCCAACTGGAATAGGTCTGGAATGGCCGCTGCAGACATGGCAAGTGACTGAACTAAACCACAAGGAGAATCAGTCTCATCCAAGACCATGTGCTTTTGGCATGTTGCCTTCACTGCTTCGGCTTGAAGTTGAAGCTCGACTTCTTTGACAGAGGATAAAAGATGAGATCGGAACTCATCTAGTCGTTGGCATTCCTCAGTGAATTTTGAGTTGTCTTCAGGTTTATCATGCAGCCTCCTAGACAGGCCATCCGCGTCAACGTTCTGTGTACCTGCACGGTATCTGATGTCAAAATTATAGGTGGACAACGCAGCTAGCCAACGATAGCTCGTTGCATCGAGTTTTGCCGTTGTTAAGAGGTAAGTTAACGGATTATTATCAGTAATGACAGTGAATGTGTTCCCATACAAATAGTCATGAAACTTATCTGTTATGGCCCACTTTAAGGCTAGAAACTCCAACTTGTGCGCAGGGTACCTAGTTTCACTAGAGCTTAAACCGCGACTTGCATAAGCGATTACCTGTGTGACACCGTTTTGCACTTGGTATAGCGCTGCACCGAGTCCGGTCGTACTAGCATCTGTGTGTACTAGATATGGGAGTTTTGCGTCAGCGTAGCCAAGAACTGGCGAAGTGGTAAGTTTTTCAATAATAGTTTGAAAGGACTTCTCACAGTCTTGGCTCCAACGATTCCCAAAGGGTTCTTTGGGGTTCAAGTACTTTGATCTACATGGTGGTGTTTTAAAGTTTTTCCGTTTGGGTGGATAACCAGCCGTGAGAGATGTTAGTGGCTTGACAATATTTGAGTAATCTTTAACGAAGCGTCGGTAATAACCGGTAAATCCTAAGAAAGATTGGAGTTCCTTCAAAGTCTGAGGCTTCGGCCATGTTTTGAGTGCTTCCACCTTATCTGGATCGGTTTTTATGCCATCTCGAGATACTATATGTCCAAGATAACGCACAGATGTCTGGAAAAAACGACACTTATCTGGTGATAGCTTGAGTCCGTATTCTCTAAGCCGTTCAAGAACGTGAGAAAGTCTGGTTTCGTGTTCTTCCAAGGAGTTGGAAAAGACGATCAAGTCGTCTAGGAAAACTAACACTTCCTTCAGATTAATGTCCTTCATACACTTTTCCATAACCCGTTGGAAAGTGCTTGGAGCATTTGTTATTCCTTGTGGCATACGGTTAAATTCATAAAACCCAAACGGGCAAACAAAAGCAGTTTTAGGTTTATCCTTTTCACACATCTCTATTTGATAGTAACCTGACTTGAGGTCCATCACAGAAAACCACTGTGATCCAGCGAGAGCAGAAAAGGACTCCTCCAAGTTAGGCAGGGCATATGCGTCGCGAATGGTTTGCAGATTAAGCTTTCTATAGTCTATACATAGACGTACCTCACCATTCTTTTTCCGAACCACCACTATTGGTGAGGCAAATGGAGACTCCGACTCTCTTATTATACCGGTTTCCAAGAGGGCTTCCAAATGTTTTCTCACGGCTTCATAATCATGTGGATGGATCGGCCGAGATTTCTGTTTGAATGGGGTCTCGTCTTTTAAGTTGATGTGATGTCTTATCTGTTGTGTATGACCAAAATCAAGATCGTGGTGCGAAAACACATCGGAGTAAGTGTTAAGTTTGTTGGTGATCCTCCCTTTCCATTCTTCGGACAAGGGCGAAGTACCGAAGTCAAAACTGAGAGGAGGGTTTGAAGGTGAAGTCTGTTGCTGCGAACTACACGCCGCAAGTACTTTCTGATCACTTTTGTCAGGTTCTGGATATGGCATAACACGATCGGCTTTAACTAACTCAGCGATCACACAGTTAGTGGGTAATGTGATGTCATGGTTAGTTTCGTTTCTTAGTACAACAGGTACTTTGTATGGACCATGTGAAGGTAAGGAAATGAGGCAACAGTCTACAATTATACCCCCTGGTAGAGAACCATTGGTGGGTTGTTCAATGAGTGCATAAGGCTCATGCTTGTTTTGGCTGGGTTGCATAAACCCTTCTAGTAACAGTTTTTTATTTGCAGGGAGAACTTCTTGGGTTCTCCCTCGAAGCTTCACCACACCAACTCGTCCATCTTTGCTTTGTTTTTTTCTGACTGCTAAGGCTTTTAGCACGTGTTGGTACCCATAAGAGAGTGCCTTGGAATCAGGTAAGTTATTGGCAGACAATTGCTCATACAAAGGATCGAGTGTGTTTGTGCCAATGAGTAGTGGTGTATCAGAGTTTGAGCTTATATCCGGAACCACTAACGCAAGGGTAGGTAACTCAAGTCCAGACTGATCGAGCTCTTTTGGAAATGTGACACTTATCTCTATGTATCCTAAATAAGGAACTGCTTGACCGTTTGCGCCCTCGACTTCTAACAGATTACTGATGGGTTTAATTGAGAGGTCAGGTAAGTGTTCTTGGTAAAAAGAATTGGCAATGGTGGTTACCTGGGACCCTGAATCCAGTAAACAATTACATTCAACACTGTTAACTGAGACTGTAGCTGTGCATCGCCCACCCACTAATCTTTTGGGAAGTTTTGGCACTGAATGAGCATGAACTGGCTTGCAAAAAAGTCTCTCTGTCCTTTCCTTAGAGGGACTTGGTTCTACTTTAGCACCTATCTGTCCCACGATAGGAGCTTCTACCGGTTTAAAGGAGGAGACTGAGCAATTGGCTTTGACATCTCCCACTCGCGCTGCTTCTGTCTAAGAGCAAGTCTTTTAGTTGCAACTAGTGCTGGATTTGGCTCGTTGCTACAGCTAGAAGCTATGTGCCCATCTTCTCCGCACTTAAAACAGTATCCAGGCTTTGGTCTGGGCACCACTGCTGTTATCTGCTGAATCTGTTTGGGCTCATCTGGAATTTTAGTCCCCACACGGGGTTTTGACTCTTTTTGAGTTTTCTTTGCCTTTTTATCTGTGTTGTTAACCTTAAGCTGTGCAATTTGGCTCCTGAGCTCAGCGATTTGTTTGCGTAAGTCATCACAGTTATCATCTATTTCCAGTTCACAAGTGTTTTTACTCTGAGAGCATGTTGTTTGCACATTTGAATACACTCTAGTTCGTTGTGCCCCTAAGTGTTGTTTCATGCGTGCTGCTTTAGTAGCCTGTTTGTCTTCTTCAGTGCGCAGTTTGAGGAGAAGTGCTGTAAAATGAGGCGGGTTGTCTTTCTTTTGTTCGAGTTGCAGGTTTGAAATCAGCGAGCTGTCCCAACAGCCTCTGCAAAACTGCTTGAGCAGCTGCTGGTCGGCGTCACTGGAGGAAATTCCATTCCTCTGAATAACTAGGTTTAACAAGGTGTATAACCTCTGAAAGTAATCGGAAGGTTTTTCACCACTGTCCTGGTTTGTGTTTAAGAAGCGAGCAAAGAGCTCGTCGCCGTCTTCGACAGCTGCGTAAGCTGAATCGAGATGTTCAAGGTATGTTTCCGGGTCGGATTTTGGACTAAGAGCTTTAACGATGCTCGCTGCTGGGGCTGACAGACTCTCCACGATTCTTCGTACAATTTGGGACTTGGTGAGTGAAGGATCATTTATGCATAACACTACACTACTACGCCAAGTATCATAGTCAGTTTCAAAAGAAGGGTGTGGAACTCGCCCTGAGAACGGTTTTAGTCTGTATTGTGAAGTAGGCGGAGGGATAACCTCACTGCTTTTAACAATGTGTTCCACAATAACTCGCTGAACCTCAGGTGTGTTTAAAAGATTTGGTGGAATGCAAGGGTTTTGTTTTCCAGTCTCTGTAGGTGGACAATTGTCCTTTGAGTTGTTCATATAGTTAACTTCTGGTGTTAAAGGCAGGGAATATGTAACTTGGTCACTATGGAGCATTGGCTCTGGTTCAGTGACTGGTTCAGATGCATGGGTATCCCTTCCTAAAGATTCCCCAATTTTTGCCAGTTCCTCCATTAGAAGGTCTTTAAATGATTGATTGCTACGCGCAGCTATGTCCCTGAGCTCTGACAGATAGGCATCAGTGGCAGATGTGCTAGTTTCTAGACTGTACGCGCTGGCTAGGTCTTGAATATGGAAGAAAACATCTGGGTTCCTAGTACAAGGTTTGTCATAGGGTAAACATTGTTTCTTTAATTCCTTAACAGTGGCTTCATGTTGAAACTCCACAATAATCTGATCACAGTTTGGTAACTTAATGCGCCTGTTAACTGGTCCGAATCCTTCCATAAACCCAAAGACTTCGTTATCAAGGTCTGTATCAGTTAACCCACTGATTAAAACAGCATTTGAAACTTTGACCTTTTCTGTTTTCACAACTTCCATTTTAAAACACTCAAAAGTACCAATAATGCCAAAATGGCAAACCACTGTGACCTCCAGGCACTCTTATGATGTCAGTCAATGGTTAGCTAAGGTAACAACTCTACAATTCTCCTGGCTGGCTCGCCAAGTTTTATGTAACCGGATTACAGGATACAATAAGATAATTAAAAGAAAAAATAAACAAATGGGCCAATAATTAGGTTCGGGGAGAATTGGAGGTTGTTTAAGAATGACTGGAGTCACGGGTATAGCATGAAACGGTTTATATACTAAATTTTAATAATAATGGGAAATATAACACATAAAGATAACACACAAAAACAGATGAAAACAATCGACAATAGTAAAATGGTCGGTATGAGATTTGATCATATGAGTCACAAGTCAGCCGGCGTCAAGTCAAATCCCCACGCTTGGGGTGAAAGTCAGAGTCCGGTGGTGCGATTTTTTCCTACCACACCGTTGAGATTGTTCACAGAAGAGAGCAGTCTGCTCTTCAGTTACTTGAGATGTCCTGGTTCGTTCAGTGGTTAAGGCTCGCCATCTCCCTCGTCAGGAAGAAATCCAGTTCTCGTTCCAAGTGAGTGATCATAGGAGTCGGGATCAAACCCAAGGAAAAAAAAAACCCAGCCTGTAAACAACAGGACTGTTAGCAAGTTGGCATCGACCCTTCTCGTCACATCACAGCATAAAGTCTTACAGACTTAAACAAATGCTTCACTCTATTGGCATAGCCAATCATGTTTGGGTTCACAGTTCAACTAACATAACATCAATTTGATTGTCTATTAAAATAATTCTCAGTAGCTCTGGAAATATAATTACATATGACAACAATTGTTCAGCTCAATAGGCTCAGTTAGATTCTATTACTCTACACTATTCAACAAGAAATACATTCATGACAACAAGGATACATTTAGTTGTGTTTCTATACAGCATTGTGACACCTTGTATATCTGTAACACAATAAATAAATAAATAAATAAATAAAATGTTCTATAACAAAATTCAACAAAATATAAATTCTGGTCCTTTGGTCCACCTTTGTAAAATAATTCCTCCCTAATCAGTTAGCTTTTATTTATTTTTATTTATCTATTTTTTTTATTATTAAATGTTTGGTTAAGGGACGCATTGCTAATTCTATGGCGTTAGCTATAACGCCCCTGAGGACCTTGTACATCTAGGCCGTACCACCATTAACTGGCGGTTTGAGCCGTTAACTCCTGGGAATCCCATATGCCCTACCGCCGTTAACTGGCGGTTTGAGCCGTTAACTCCTATATGCCCTACCACCGTTAACTGGTAGTTTGAGATGTTAACTCCTGGGATCTAACGTCTAGCAGCCCACTGCTGTCACCTCGGTTGCTGTAATTAGCTTTTTGAATTTAATAATTTACTGAATTTAATCTCATTCACTCACCAACGCGCTCCAACGGTTCCCTCCTACAGAGGATTGGTTCACTCTGTCGTCTCCACACAAATCTATAAGAATGGAATTAATTTGATAAGCTATTTAAGTTTCCTTTTTTTTTTTTTTAAGTTGCATCGTTAGCTTTTTCTCTTCTTTTTTCTTTACTCACCGCGTTGGTTCCAAGTTCCTAGCTCTTATTAGAAGGAGTCAAGTCCGCCTCTCCCTCTATCTATGCGGCACCCAAATCAGGGTTCTTCACGGCCTCGACCGTTGTTTTTTTTTCTCTCTCTCTCTCTCTCTAACCGCTCAGTCTTTGCTTTCTGTATCTGCGTGCTGCACAGCCGTTTGTCTCTCCTCTCGCTCAGCTGCGTCGCACGGTTTTATTTCGCGGAGGCGGGACTTATTTCTCTCAGCCAATGAAATTTCAGATTCCCACCTGGACCAATAGTATACAGCTTTCCTCTTCTGTTTCTGTTAGGGATGTTCAAGATTCTTGTTTTAACCGATGTTTAATATTAAACTCGTTATTTTAGTTATTCACCCTTCCAATAATTCATTATGAAATTATCTATTAGTTAATTAGATATCTATTAATTAGTATTGTTAATTTCCTTAATTTATATTTTATATTTTATCTAAATTGAGGATGGATCATATTAGTAAGCCAATTAGTTAATACCTCATTAAGGTTCTAGCTTCTGGGTTACATAACCCACAATAAACATTTTTGATCTTCTTTTGTTTTTATACTGTTATTTTCTTGGAACCATAAAACAGCCACAAAACACACCCAAAGTCTCAACACCATGTAGGCTCAAAGGCAAGCATGAGAGCCAAGTGAAATTAGAATTACTCTTGTTTCTTCCATAAATTAAAAACAGTTTTTTACAGAAAAGTTTTACTCTGAAGGTATAAAGTTCTAACCAGTGGCTCACTTCTATGGCTGCAACAACTAATTTCCATATAAAACCATTGCTACAAATATAGTTCACGGTAAGAGATTTTCTTACGGCAGACAGAAGTGTGATGTAGGAGTGGAACATGGTCTATAACGCCGAGGACCCAGAACACGATGCTGAATTCAGTCTGGAAATTGCTGTTTTGTTTATCACAAAGTGAGGATAATGGATGGGATTCCCTGATGACTGTTGAAATCAGTGTTTAACGGGAGGTGAATGTAGTCATGTAGCGTCATGAAGGGACTGTTTTCTGACCTAAAGGTCCCCTCTCCTCAGGAAGAACTAATCTCCTTCAGATCTGCTCAAGGCCATTTTATGCCTCTGCATCTAAACTGTTTTAACTAGCTATTTGCCTCCCCCTACAGCTCAAGAGAAGAAAGAAGATCAGAACTCTCTTCCATTAAATAATGGTCAAATATCTGTGTTAGTCCAAATAATCATGTAAAGCTCAATGTTAAATCCATCTGTGAAATGAGAATATTAATTACTTGATATTATAATCCTACGATAGAGTTTTAATAAGTAATATACCTTTTAAACTACACACTAGACTGATTACACGTAATGTTAAAAATCACATGACACATTCCTTTGTCTCTCCAATCAGAGCTTTCCTTTCTGACGCATGGCACGATCTGTGCGGTGTTTATATTTGTGTCCAATTTTGATTCGACCATAAATCAAAACACCTGAATTATAAAACTAACTCCCACGTCATCCTTAGTTCAGTTCCAACGTTCTAGAGTTGCGAGCCGGCCACTCGTAACTTTTTAACCACAAAGAACCTAACGACAAGTAGGAAAATAAACCTGTTGCAAGCTCCACCTGACGCAATGCTCCTTCAGAGTAAAAGCTGAACTCACAGACCCTTCAGGGTCTCGCTGACGCTGTCAACCAACTGCCGCTTACCTGGAGGCATTCCAAGACTAGTCTGTCGTACCGTACGCTGTTTCACTGGCTCAGATACCAAAAAGGGGTTCGAGAACCTGGCGTTCTGGATCTACAAGGAGGTCTCCGCAAGGGTATGTAGAACGGCAAGATAGCGTCAGAATGTGGATTTTTGAAACTCCGACTATAGTTTAGAGAAAAACTTTCACTCCCACACAGAACTAATGCTTCTCTGGAAACGAGAGTTCTGATAACAACATTCCACATTACACCCTCCATTTTGCCTCATTCACCTAGATCCATTCATCATATAGTGTTTAGAGTTAGAGTTAGCCTTGTTTTAAATTGTTTAGAAATACATCTTCTTAAACTTTAAAACTTGTCTCTCTCTTTTTGACTCTGGGTTATTACGAAGTGTTCCCTAATCCCTGCAATAATCTTCTGGTTAAAGGTAGTATTCAAAGATACATCAAATTGATTTCATATTTTCTATGGAATCTCACCTTTGATGGTTTCCTACGTAAGATGTAACTATTGATACACTACACATTCATAGGATGTCAAAACAGTAGAAAGCAAAATAAAGCAGAGTAAATCTCATACGTCTCAGAATCATAGTAGTTCGATGAAACACAGAATGAACGTACAAACGATGTTTATCAGGAAAACCATTAATTATTCATCAAAGGTGACACACTTTCTCATCGAAAGTGCCAACCAAGTGCTGTTGGATGGACTCTGTTTGTTCCCAAAAGGTTGAAAAACACACAGGTGATTTGATCATTACAACATTCATGATAGTATCATAAATGTATATTTTTCTAATATTTTTAAGCCCTAATATTGACCATTAAAACCTGTTACTGGTTTATACCACCACTGGTAGATGTTATGGATACAAAATCAGGAGGAATGCAGTAACCTGATATGTAATTTGTATGATTTTTTTCTGTTGTGTTAAAGGCACTTTATTTATAACGGGAGTGGTCATGGCCTGAACTTTTTACACTTTAGTTGATGGAGCGTAACATCTAGCCTCTTGGTTGACCGCAGTCATGTTAAACACTTACGAAGAAAGGATGAGCGTGTGAAATGTGGCACAGACACAACACCAGAAGAAGATGTTTTGTTGTTGGGCAAACCCAAGCAGAATAAGCGTGGTGTGCTGCTCAGAGAACCAGACACCATACTGAGGGTAGAAATGACAAAAACGAATGAGCAAATTGGATTAGGAGTCAGAAGCTGGCTCCGCACCACAAATTTCATCTGGAGAGGAAATAGACTTAGAAAACATTTCTTTCGGGTTCGCTGCTTGGGACACAATTATCTTACATTTAACTGCAGCTTCCCCATTATGTTCTTATTCCACAGGGAAACAAATCTCCTATATATCCTTATTAACACAGCCTTGGCTCTCCATACTCTGTAAAAACACTGGAACATGAGGTCTTGTAGGCCTGCACACTTTCAAATGGCAATTAAAAGTGAAAAAGTCATTTAAACAGCTTGTGTGTGTGTGTGTGTGTGTGTGTGTGTATACAGCTTATTTTTAAAGATCTTGGTGCTGACTCACATGCCTCTTTCTGATTCTCTGGGGATTTACTCTGTGCAGGGAAAGCAGCAGCAGCAACGGGGGCTTTTCACTCCTCTAACTTCTCTGAATTGGTCCCAAGAGCTCTCAAGTGTAAATTCAGAAGGTAAACTACAGCACAATTTGCTCATAAATCAAAACCAGTGTAGCTGTGAGCTGAAGATTTGGTGTTATGGAAGCCTGGTGAGGAGTAGAGGAGGTGGAGCGTTCAGTTTCCTGACTGCTACCTCCTCTTGAAACAAGAGCACTTGGCCTTCACTGTTCTAAGCATTCACAGCACAGAGGGGACAAGGATGTTCGTTTGAGTGACCTAATTCCACTCTGTTTGGAAAATTTGGATAAACTGTAAAAAAAAAAAAAAAAAAAAAAAAAGCTTATATTTTTGGAATATAAGGCACACCTAAAATGCTTTCATTTCTTCAAACATCGACAGCCTTATGTTCTAATTCTGTTTTTTGCTCCAAAATCTGTAAAAATACTTTAGTACGACTTTGTTAAGCTAAGGAGCCACACTACTTAATGAACGGCTGGAGCATCAGGGCTACCGTAGTCGGGAGCCTCACGGAGTGATACGTACTGTGCTTCAACAATCCTGTAATATTATGGGATGTGAATAAGGAGCACTGAAAATGAAGACTATGTTGGATTTTAAGAAGAGTAAGAGACTGAAAAAGTGAGTATATAATTTTGTTTTTCATGTGGTAAAACAATATTGAGTTATTTTGAGTTATTGTGAATAAAGATGAATAAAGTCTGACTTATCTGACAGTTTGTTTTGCACCTTCTAAAGTGCTTTCACATCTGGGCCAGCTCCGTTCCGCTGCAGGCAGCCTGGATGTAATATCAGAGTCAAAGTCTCCTGTATAGATGTGTCCTCATTGAGTTTATAGCACTTTATGATCGGATGTGCCTTATAGTCCAAAAAATACAGTAATTTTGAATCTTGAATCATTTTAGTCTGAATTAAGAGTGACAGAAAACCCCTGGAATCAGTTTATTAGACAAAAATAATAACAGGGAAACAGTTTAAGTTAAAGATGTAAACATGGCTTACAACTCCTTTTTAAGAATATTGTGTAACCAATTTGATAAAAACTGTAAAACCAAAATTCTAACAAAAAGACAAGGGATGAATAATCCATGGATGACAAAAGGGCTGCAGAATGCCTGTAAGAAAAAAAACCTTATATAGATGCTTTTTAAAACAAAGAACAAGTGAAGCAGAAAATAGGTACAAAAATACAAGAATTAATTAGTTACAATAATAAGAAAACAAAAAAAATTATTAGAGCAATTTATTAGACAAAAATAAAAATAATATCAGAGCAACTTGGGGAATACTAAATTGTGTAACAAAAAGAAACAAAACAGCTTCAACTGTTCTGCAATACTTTGTAAATGGACAGTCGGAAATTAGTGAAACTAGCACTATAGAGCTCAGGACGTCACGTGACTCTCAGAGAGTAGACACCATGTTGGCAGGCAACAAAGGTAAACAAAATGAACGGGATTGGCTTGGATTTTACTTCGGAGTTTAATTCATACTTTAAAACCGAAGAAATCGTTTTATAGTCAGAAATTTAATAGACTAAACATCTCCGACTCTTACCGTGCCCCTGGGGTACTTTTGAAAAACGCCAGAAGCTGTCGGAGCGGACTTCTTACCGGACCTGGCCAGGGAACGCCTTGGGATTCACCCGGAGGAGCTAGCCCAAGTGGCTGGGGAGAGGGAAGTCTGGGCCTCTCGACTTAGGCTACTGTCCCCGAAACCCGACTCCGGGTAAGCGGATGAAAATGGACGGATGGATGGATGGATGGACAAATAACAGATTTACATGCAAGTAGTTTAAATAGAGTGCTGTGCTGTTTGAATGTATAAACTGAACGCCAAGAGAAATCGCTAGTCTGATTTTTTTTTTCCGTGAATACAATAAATGTCAGGCAGGAGCGTCTCAGGATCCGTCTTAGATCTGTCTCGGTGAGACAGATAATAGCAATCCAAAGTGCTTTTTATGTGTGATCTGACAATTGATCAACCATTGCTTAAAAATTAAATACAGCTTAGCCGGTTAATTGCTGTGATCATAAAACACGTAAACGGCAGCACGCAGAACTCACGAGGCAACGTTTTACGTGATGTTTACTTGTTGCTATGAGTAATAAGACAGAAAAAGCCACGCCAAAATAAGTTTAGGAAGTCCACTAAGAATCATAATAAAAGCATTTAAAATAAATACCATACACAGTTGAGGAAACGTTGGTTTAAGTACCTGATATGAAGTGATCGCTGCATAAGCGAAAACCTTTACTCTCGGGATCCCACAGTTTCATTTTAGCCCGGTCACTAACGCGTTTTATTACAATGATCCAACGTTTGCGGCGCTCCGGATCTTGGGGAATCCTGTAGATGGCTCATTCCTTAAGTCGTCCGCGTCTGTTCTGCATCCTGGGGCACTACAGGAATCTACCATATTTCTCATTTGATTGAGTTTTCTGACAATAACAAATAGTCCAGCTGCGGGCTTCTGCCTGCCAAGATGGTGCCATTTCGATTTGAACTGTTGCATGCCGGGAGAAGTGACGTCAACTCCAGGAGCTCTATAGCAAATGAATTTAACAATTACTTTACTAGTGTGTGACCAAACTTAGGAAACAACATTCCCAAAAGAACTAATTATAACATCAGTGGAAAAATAACAAGTAATAAAAATGTATACTAGTATACTTATAGTATACTTCTGAGACCAGTAGCTAGCGATGAAATATGAATCATTGGGAATAAATGCATCAATAAAAGAACTACTGACTGTAACAATCTAGACATAACATTAAAAAAATGTAATTGAAAATATCATCCATCCCTTCACGTACATATGCAATTTATCTTTCACAACAGGGACATTTCCAGATAACATGAAAATAGCAAAAGTCATACCAATATACAAAAGTGGTGAAAAACACACTTTTTCCAATTACAGACCAATATCCTTATTGTCGCAATTTTCAAAAATATTAGAAAAACTATTACTAGGTTAGATTAATTCCTGACGAAAGAAAATATATTAAACGACAGTCAATATGGTTTTAGAACTAATCATTCAACTTCCATGTCACTAATGGAACTTACAGAAGAAATATCAGAAGCCATTGACAAAAAAAACCATTTCATAAGTATTTTTATTGATTTGAAAAAAGCGTTTGATACATTAGATAATGAAATTCTTCTTTAAAAACTTAGTAAATATGGTATCATAGCAATGGCTCTAAAATTGTTAACAAGTTATTTGAATGATAGAAAACAATATGTACAAATAAATGACATTAAATCAAATCTACGTGATATTACTTGTGGGGTACCACAAGGGTCAGTACCGGGTCCGAAACTATTTATTATGTACATAAATGATATTGCCTCTATATCAAATATATTAAAATGTATTCTATTTGCAGGTGACACTACCTTTTATTATGAAGGAGATAATATCAAACAGATGGTAGAAACAGTACAAACTGAGATGAAAAAACATTTAAATTATGGCTTGATGAGAATAAACTCATTAAACACTGATAAATCAAGTTTCATGATATTTAGTAAAAGTAACTCAAATGATACAAGTCTATTAAATATAGATGATATTAATATTACAAGAGTAAAAGAAGTAAACATTTTGGGAGTTATAATCAATGAAAATGTATCTTGGAAGCCACATATAAACAATGTGAAAACTAAAATAGCTAAAACAATTGCAATGTTGCATAGAGTAAAATTGCCACTGGATGATAGCTCCCTATATTTATTACATAATTAACTTATGGCACCATATTTGAACTATTGTATAGAAATCTGGGGCACAACATAGAAAACTTATACAAATTCTATCTATACATAGAAACAAAAAAAAGCAATAAGAACCATTACAAGGAGTAATTACAGAGATCCATCTAACCCGTTATTCATAAAACCAAAAACATTAAAATTCTATGACCTAGTGGACTACAATATTTCTAAATTTATGTTTAATGCAAACAAAAAACCCTTCCTAAAAATTTACTTAGAAGATTTATAAAAAGACAGAGTAAATATGAACTAAAATGACATGAATAATTTACAATACCTAAGCATAGAATAATTATAAAGGAGCGCTGTGTCTCTATATATGGAGTTAAAATATGGAATAAGCTAGGTAATGTAATCAAGGATGCGAAAACGATATTTACTTTCAAAAAACTAATTAAAAAGGAAATACTCGAATCATATACGTGCAAATCAATTATGTAAAAAAATTTATCAATAACTTAGCTATAGAAGATGTGTGTAGGTATACAGGTGCTGGCCAGTAAATTAGAATATCATCAAAAGGTTGAAAATATTTCAGTAATTCCATTCAAAACGTGAAACTTGTACATTATATTCATGCAATGCACACAGACCAATGTATTTCCGATGTTTATTACGTTTAATTTTGATATTTATAGGTGACAACCAATGAAAACATCAAATCTGGTATCTCAGAAAATTAGAATATTCTAAAGGCCAATGAAAAAATGTTTGTTTCTCTAATGTTGGCCAACTGAAAAGAATGAACATGAAAAGAATGTGCATGTATAGCACTCAATACTTAGTCGGGGCTCCTTTTGCCTCAATAACTGCAGTAATGCGGCGTGGCATGGACTCGATCAGTCTGTGGCACTGCTCAGGTGTTATGAGAGCCCAGGTTGCTCTGATAGTCGTCTTCAGCTCCTCTGCATTGTTGGGTCTAGCGTATTGCATCCTCCGCTTCACAATACCCCATAGATTTTCTATGGGGTTAAGGTCAGGCGAGTTTGCTGGCCAATCAAGGACAGGGATACCATGGTCCTTGAACCAGGTGCTGGTGGTTTTGGCACTGTGTGCAGGTGCCAAGTCCTGTTGAAAGGTGAAGTCTGCATCCCCATAAAGTTGGTCAGCAGCAGGAAGCATGAAGTGCTCTAAAACTTCCTGGTAGACGGCTGCATTGACCCTGGACCTCAGGAAACAGAGTGGGCCAACACCGGCAGATGACATGGCACCCCACACCATCACTGACGGTGGAAACTTTACACTGGACCTCATGCAACGTGGATTCTGTGCTTCTCCGCTCTTCCTCCAGACTCTGGGTCCTTGATTTCCAAAGGAAATGCAGAACTTGCTTTCATCAGAAAACATAACTTTGGACCACTCAGCATCAGTCCAGTCCTTTTTGTCCTTGGCCCAGGCGAGACGCTTCTTGCGCTGTTTCATGTTCAAGAGTGGCTTGACACACGGAATGCGACACCTGAATCCCATGTCTTTCATGAGTTTCCTCGTGGTGGTTCTTGAAGCGCTGACTCCAGCTGCAGTCCACTCTTTGTGGATCTCCCCCACATTTTTGAATGGGTTTGTCGTCACAATTCTCTGCAGGGTGCGGTTATCCCTAGAGCTTGTACACTTTTTTCTACCACATTTTTTCCGTCCCTTCGCCTGTCTGTTAATGTGCTTGGACACAGAGCTCTGCGAACAGCCAGCTTCTTTAGCAATCACCTTTTGTGTCTTGCCCTCCTTGTGCAAGGTGTCAATGATTGTCTTTTGGACAGCTGTTAAGTCAGAAGTCTTCCCCATGATTGTGGTGCCTTCAAAACAAGACTGAGGGACCTTTTAAAGGCCTTTGCAGGTGTTTTGAGTAAATCAGCTGATTAGAGTGGCAGCAGGTGTCTTCTATATTCAGCCTTTTCAGAATATTCTAATTTTTTGAGGTACCAAATTTGGAGTTTTCATTAGTTGTCACTTATGAATATCAAATTTAAATGTAATGAACATTGGAAATACATTGGTCTGTGTGCATTGCATGAATATAATGTACAAGTTTCACGTTTTGAATGGAATTACTGAAATATTTTCAACCTTTTGATGATATTCTAATTTACTGGCCAGCACCTGTATGTATGTTTGTTTATGTGTATATGGAGTGGATACGTGTGTATATCTATATGTATATATAGAAGTACATATGAAGTATGAAGGACACAGCGCTCCTTTATAATTATTCTATGCTTAGGTATTGTGCGACCATATGGGCATGCAATGCACTTGAATGTATATGTCTACAGGTGCTGGCCAGTAAATTAGAATATCATCAAAAGGTTGAAAATATTTCAGTAATTCCATTCAAAACGTGAAACTTGTACATTATATTCATGCAATGCACACAGACCAATGTATTTCCAATGTTCATTACATTTAAATTTGATATTCATAAGTGACAACTAATGAAAACTCCAAATTTGGTATCTCAAAAAATTAGAATATTCTGAAAAGGCTGAATATAGAAGACACCTGCTGCCACTCTAATCAGCTGATTTACTCAAAACACCTGCAAAGGCCTTTAAAAGGTCCCTCAGTCTTGTTTTGAAGGCACCACAATCATGGGGAAGACTTCTGACTTAACAGCTGTCCAAAAGACAATCATTGACACCTTGCACAAGGAGGGCAAGACACAAAAGGTGATTGCTAAAGAAGCTGGCTGTTCGCAGAGCTCTGTGTCCAAGCACATTAACAGACAAGCGAAGGGACGGAAAAAATGTGGTAGAAAAAAGTGTACAAGCTCTAGGGATAACCGCACCCTGCAGAGAATTGTGACGACAAACCCATTCAAAAATGTGGGGGAGATCCACAAAGAGTGGACTGCAGCTGGAGTCAGCGCTTCAAGAACCACCACGAGGAGACTCATGAAAGACATGGGATTCAGGTGTCGCATTCCGTGTGTCAAGCCACTCTTGAACATGAAACAGCGCAAGAAGCGTCTCGCCTGGGCCAAGGACAAAAAGGACTGGACTGATGCTGAGTGGTCCAAAGTTATGTTTTCTGATGAAAGCAAGTTCTGCATTTCCTTTGGAAATCAAGGACCCAGAGTCTGGAGGAAGAGCGGAGAAGCACAGAATCCACGTTGCATGAGGTCCAGTGTAAAGTTTCCACCGTCAGTGATGGTGTGGGGTGCCATGTCATCTGCCGGTGTTGGCCCACTCTGTTTCCTGAGGTCCAGGGTCAATGCAGCCGTCTACCAGGAAGTTTTAGAGCACTTCATGCTTCCTGCTGCTGACCAACTTTATGGGGATGCAGACTTCACCTTTCAACAGGACTTGGCACCTGCACACAGTGCCAAAACCACCAGCACCTGGTTCAAGGACCATGGTATCCCTGTCCTTGATTGGCCAGCAAACTCGCCTGACCTTAACCCCATAGAAAATCTATGGGGTATTGTGAAGCGGAGGATGCAATACGCTAGACCCAACAATGCAGAGGAGCTGAAGACGACTATCAGAGCAACCTGGGCTCTCATAACACCTGAGCAGTGCCACAGACTGATCGAGTCCATGCCACGCCGCATTACTGCAGTTATTGAGGCAAAAGGAGCCCCGACTAAGTATTGAGTGCTATACATGCACATTCTTTTCATGTTCATTCTTTTCAGTTGGCCAACATTAGAGAAACAAACATTTTTTCATTGGCCTTTAGAATATTCTAATTTTCTGAGATACCAGATTTGATGTTTTCATTGGTTGTCACCTATAAATATCAAAATTAAACATAATAAACATCGGAAATACATTGGTCTGTGTGCATTGCATGAATATAATGTACAAGTTTCACGTTTTGAATGGAATTACTGAAATATTTTCAACCTTTTGATGATATTCTAATTTACTGGCCAGCACCTGTATGTGATATGTGCAAAAATCCTTTTGCTTTTTGAATTATTATTACTATTAATTTTTTCTTGTTTTTTTACAAATTGAACTCAAGTTAGCTTACCAGTCAAGCAATTACTTTGTATAGGCTAATTTATAATTATTGTTATTTCAGTGTAAAAATGTCATTATAGTTAAAAAGGGGCAGATAATATACATTTTCTTCTTTCTGTTCCCTTTTCATTTTCTTGCTTTGAGAAACCTCATTTTATTGTTTGTAATGTTTTTTTCTATTTTAATAATGAATGAAATAAATAATTAAAAAAATAGCAACCATGGGAGCCACTGAAACCTAGTTTGATGTTCAGTTTATCCACTTTTCTAGGTTTTCTTATCGTGATCCAAACCTCACAGGTAAAGCTTTTTTCCTTGATTTGGATTTTCCTTTGATCATACAGTTGCTATAGAAACCATCTGCTGTGGAAGTGCTGCTTTTTTCTTCCTGCCTATTTGATTAAGCATTAGAATGTACTCTTTTTGACCACTGATGGGAATCCCAACAACCTTCAAATCCAACTCTGGAAAATATCTGCACCCTCTCACACAAAGTATGTTAAACAGTGTGTGTTCCAACTCACTTTTAATGGCTTTTAATGTCACGCCTGATCCATAAAACTTTATTAGGGTTCCAAGCCCAACAGGCATTGGGACCCTATTGTTTTTGCATGGATTTTTCATTATTTATTTATTATTATGGTTCCAAGCTCAACGGGCATTGGAACCCTATTGTTTTTGCACAGATATTTCATTATTTATTTATTATTATGGTTCCAAGCCCAATTATTTATTATTTATTATTCTTCTCCATTAATTCCATATGGGCGCAGGAGCCAGAGGTGAAAGGGAAAGGAAGAGACATAAGGAGGATGGGGGGGTGGGGTGGGCGTTGGGGGGTGGGGGGGGGCACTCCCACAAAAATAAACAATCAATGATGAACAAGAGTCTGCTTCTAGACCTGCAGAAGGAGAAAAACGAAAAAGAAAAACAACACACAATACAACAGGAGCAAACGATCGCCGAGTCAACCTGATGAGGAAATATTAATTCAACATTGTTTTACTGAACAATCAAATGATAATAAATCACAGTGCATTAAGTGCCAACCACAGCCTCAAGACATGTGTTGAATGTGTCCAAGTCCATACTTATGAGAGCACCATTTGAGCACCTGTGTGCGTACTCGCGCTTGTAAATGTAAGGTTTCTCTATAGGAGCATCCAATAAAGAGTGTGAGAGGCCACAGATCTGCCCGCCAAAGATGTGTAGGATGGCCAGATCTCCCTCCTAGACTCCAGTCCCGGGAAGCCAAGCAACAGAGGTGTGTTAAGACCCCTAGTCTCTCTCCTCCTGCTCCAATATAGTGTTAGTGCCCCCCTAAAGAGGCACAGAGGATTGCCCTGGGGGGCCACAACCAGCAGCTGGCAGAGTCCCAGGAGATATCAGTGGCAAGCCCACAGGCCCGCCCGCAGCCTCCCACACCCTAGGCGGCCGAGCCTGGGACCCAGCAACCCGGGACCAAGGGGCGACCACCCCCACCGAGGACCCAGCAGAGCCCAGGGACCCAGATTCCACCATGCAGCCACCGGGATTGATCAGGCAGACGCCAAAAATCTTAAACCTCCTGACCCGGGAGCCACGAACACTCAGGCAGACCAAGGCACCGCACTCCACACCAGGTGTGGCAGGGGGAGGGGAGACGAAGATGTATGGCATCAAAAGAAGTCCCAGGAGAAAGGAGGAGTCAAAGGCCCCATCTGACCTATACAGTCATACACATACACAGTCACACACTCCTCCTTCATGCTCACACATACACATACAACCAAAGACTTACAAAAATGCACGCCGGACACCCACGGACACCATACACACCCTATTCACTCTGGTCCTGGTACTGCTGCACATGGGGTACAACCATTACCGGTTCCCAGATTTCGACCCTTTCTGCTGGGGTGCTGATGAGCAGGCTCCCCCGCCCAATGCTGAGCAAAGCAACCCACCACCCCAGACCCCAACCGGACGGCCAGATCTCCCTCCTAGCCTCCAGCCCCGGGAAGCCAAGCAAAAACAGAGGTGTGTTAAGACCCCTAGTCTCTCTCCGCCTGCTCCAATATAGTGTTAGTGTGTGTTGATGAGGTGTAATCAATGGCTGTGGTGAGCGAGCAGTGCAGGCATCGTCTGGCCTATGCCAGCTGATGCCACCACATCACCCCACTTGCACCCACAGCCCTTAGTGTCTAAGTGCAGTTTAAAATTGGAAGTGGGTACCTGCACTCGGGATGAGGCTGAAAAATCCCCCTGCCAAATGCCGTTAAATGTGCTCACTCCCAAGGCCCTAAGTGTGTGTTTGTGTGGAATGTCGTTGGTGGAAGTGTAAGGTACAAATTAAATTGGGGGGCAGGTTGCCACAGGAATGCCGAAATGGGTTACATACCCGCACCCCCTGACTTGTCCACCCCCAAGGTCCTATGTGCATGATTGTGTGATGTGAGGGAGCAGGAGAAGAAAAATGTGTGGGGATGGGAGGAATGGCTGGTTGGGCTTAAGCCCTCCAGGGAGCCAGCTCCCCCACTGGCCCAATAGGCACCTCTGTTGCCAGAATGCCACCCAGGGCATGGAGACCCCAGCCCATCTTGCCAGGGCCCCAAGCAGCAGCATCACAGAGCCTCACGGAGTCCAAGGGCACCAACCCAGCCCCACCCCAGCAGAATTTCTACTCCCATCCCTGCATTTGCACAACTTCCAGAATGTATAAGACAAAGGGCATCCAGGTATGGTTGGGTCCTCTCCCTTCTGGACGTCCCCCTCCTCTGTGATGGGACAGCAGAGGGGCTAAGGTCTACCCAAGGCCCCTGAGTCCGGGCCAGGCACTGAAGCATGTTCCCGCCTTCTTCCCGGCAGCATACATGTCAGGACCTGACTCCAAAGGCCCCACCCGGATCCCCACAGGGGGCCGGCCACCCCCACAACCCGATCCCCCAGCCCCCCACCCAGACCCGCTCAAGGGTAATGCAGCACCCAGGCAGTGACCCATGGCCACCGCCAAGACCCCCAATGCGCCTCACTCACAACCGCCAGTAGTCCACCCCCCGAGGCAACCCAAGCACCTCCAGAGGGGGGCAGCAGCCTCCCGGTCCCAGACACCCCCAGTGAACCCAACTCCAGGGAACGTCCGGATACTCCAAACTCAGACCCTCTACCCCATCACCCACATCATCCGGAAGGACAATATCAGTGATCCCCCATCATTGCTATGTGATGGAACCGATCAAAGGAGCCCAAAGAGATTGATTTGAGGTGGAAGCAGAGGCTGTATCAAGTGTAATATGATCTAACAAAAGATTTCTATTCTGGCAAAGAGTTTCTCTATTTTTCCAATTAATGAGGATAGTTTTCTTAGCGATGCATATGGCAGTCAGAAACACGTGAACCATAGATGTTTCAATCGGGACATTGTCCAGGTTTCCCAGTAAATAAGGAGAGGGGGAAGTTGGGATATGAAATTTCAGACGCTTTGAAAGGTCTTCACATACTCTACCCCAAAATTCCTGGACAGGTGGACAGGACCACAGTGCATGGATGTAATTGTCAGGAATGTTGTTTGTGCAATGTGTACAGGTGTCAGATGACACAAACTCCATCTTGAACATCTAATGACCTGTATAGAGCTCCGGGAGTTGACGTCACTTCTCCCGGCATGCAACAGTTCAAATCGAAACGGCGCCATCTTGGCAGGCAGAAGCCTGCAGCTGGGCTATTTGTTATTGTCAGAAAACTCAATCAAACGGGAAATATGGTAGATTCCTGTTGTGCCCCAGGATGCCAGAACAGACGCGAACAACATAAGGGATGAGCCATCTACAGGATTCCCCAAGATCCGTAACGCTGCAAACGTTGGATTATTGCAATGAAACGCGCTAGCCTCCAGGCTAAAATGAAACTGTGGGATCCCAAAAGTAAAGGTTTTCACTTATGAAGCGACCACTTCATAACATGTTTATTAACTGTATATGGTATTTATTTTAAATGCTTTTATTACGATTGTTAGTGGGCTTCCTAAACTTATTTTGGCGTGGCCTTTTCTGTCTTATTACTCATAGCAACAAGTAAACATTACATGAAACGTTGCCTCGTGAGTTCTGCGTGCTGCCGTTTACGTGTCTTATGATCACAGCAATTAACCGGCTAAGCTGTATTTAATTTTTAAGCAATGGTTGATAAATTGTCAGATCACACATAAAAAGCACTTTGGATTGCCATGATCTGTCTCACCAAGACCGATCTCAGACAGATCCCGAGATGCTCCTGCCTGACGTATTTATTTTATTCACAGAAAAAAAAATTGACTAGTGATTTCTCTTGGCGTTCAGTTTATACATTCAAACAGCACAGAATTCCATTTAAACTTCTTACATGTATTTGTCCATCCATCCATTTTCATCTGCTTATCTGGAGTCGGGTCGCGGGGGCAGTAGCCTAAGTCGAGAGGCCCAGATTCCCTCCTCCCAGCCACTTGGGCCGGCTCCTCCGGGGAAATCCCAAGGCGTTCCCTGGCCAGGTCTGCTCCGATAGCTTCTGGCATTTTTAAAAAGTATGCCAGGAGCATGTAAAGGGTTGGAGATGTTTAATCTATTTAATTTCTGACTATATAAAATGATTTCTTCGTTTTAAAGTGTGAAGTAAACTCCGACGGAGTAAAATCCAAGCCGATCCCCTTCATTTTGTTTACCTTGGTTGCCTGCCAACATGGTGTCTACTCTCTGAGACTCACGTGACGTCCGGAGCTCTATAGTGTACTCTGTGTAGAATTTTGTACTGGATTAATTGTAAATTGGCGTGTCTGATCATTTTAAAAGTTGTTAAACAAGTTTGTGACCAGAAGTTCTGGTCAAAGCTGACTGATAGATCCACCTCCCATTTTTCAATAGGGATTGCTATTCTATTGTCTAATTTGGACAGTGTCTTATATACTTTAGACAGTAGTTTGGGGAGTTGAGATGATAGAAGTCTAATACCCTTGGTGGTGTTTGTAATTCTTTTTTATTGAGCTTAAATTTTTGTTTGACTACAGATTTAATTAGGTGATATTCTAAAACGCTATTCTTATCTATTCCAAATTGGGAGACTATTTTATTAAATGGGATGAAGTCCAATCCTTCATATATGTGTTCCAGGAATAGGATTCCTTTACTTTTCCAGTCCGGAAGGTTCATCATTTTGTTATTTTGCAAAATATCAGGATTATTCCAGATAGGTGTGCGTCTGCATAGTATTAGTGAAGACTCTGTCATTTTTAAATACTCCCACCATGCTGTCAGAGAGGTGCTGATACTGATACTTTTGAAGCCTTCATGTTTTCTTATGCTTGAGCTAATAAATGGTAAATCTGAAAGCTCTATTGTATTGCAAAGTGTCTGTTCTTTATCTAACCAGGACTCACCTAGTGGTTTATCTTGCAACCATCTTGGAATATATTGCAGCCTGTTGGCTAAGAAATAATAATAAAAGTTGGGTAGATCCAGTCCTAATCTGTCTTTGGTCTTCTGAAGCGTATTTAAGCTAATTCGTGGAGGTTTATCCTGCCAAAGTAATTTAGTGATTGAGGAGTCCAGAGATGTAAACCAGTCAGCTGGTGACTTGTTTGAGATCATTGAAAATAAGTAATTTATTCTGGGTAAGACCATCATTTTAATTGTAGCAACCCTCCCCATGAGAGATATCGGTAAAGATTTCCATCTTGCAAGATCCTCTTCCACTTTCTTTAAAAGTGGGATGTAGTTTAGTTTGGTTAGATCTGCTAACTTGGAAGAGACATTAATTCCCAGGTGTGTGATATTTCCTGACTCCAATTGTGTATTAAGCAAATTGACAAAAGAGAAATTAATTGGTAGAACTGTGGATTTTAACCAGTTTATAGAGTAATCTGAAACTCCTGAAAAAGAGTTTATCAGTTCTATTGCTTGGGAGAGAGAGAATTGAGAATTTCGGAGAAAGAGTAAATTATCATCTGCATAAAGACTGATCTTATGTTCTATTTTCTTACATTTAATGCCTTAAATACCTGTTGTTTGCCTAATTGCTGCTGCTAGTGGTTCGATAAAGATAGCAAACAGTGAGGGGGAGAGTGGGCATCCCTGCCTGATCCTCATCTGAAGAAAGAAGCTAGATGATATTTGGTCGTTTGTCCTGACACGTGCAGTTGGTGAACTGTATGTTTGTAGTCAGTTTATGAAGTTCCTAAAACCAAATTTATGTAAAGTTTCAAATAACAACTTCCAGTTAACTCTATCAAAAGCCTTTTCTGCATCTAGAGATATACTAGTTTCTATGTTTCTACTGTAAGAGAAATCTATCAAATTAAGTAATCTACGTGAGTTTGTGGATGACTGTCTACCCTTAATGAAACCAGTTTGGTCAGGGTGTATTATGAAAGGGGTTACCTTCTCTAATCTTTTTGCCAGGGCTTTACAAATTATTTTGAGATCAACATTAATAAGAGAAATTGGGCGATAGCTGGTAGGAAATGCTGGGTCTTTGCCTGGTTTTAACGAGACTAATATTGGCTGAATTGATGTTTGGCTGTTATTTGGCGCTCTCTTCTATTTCCTTCACCATTCTGAAGAATGGTGGAGCCAGAATGATCCAAAATTCTTTGTAGAACTCTGCTGGAAACCCGTCTGGACCTGGAGCCTTAAAGTGTGTTTTCAGACGGCTCTTAAAATTGCAGAGCGTGGTGGCCTGTTTGACACATGTTGGTAGCTCATTCCAGGACCTCGTCCCCAGTGCCAAGAAAGCCCCCCCCACCCCCCACCCCCCACCCCCCCCCACCCCCACCCCCCACCCCGAGATTCCAGTCTGTGTTTGGGAACGACCAGTAGTCCTTGCTGTGCTGACCGAAGATTCCTTGAGGAAACATGAGGATGGATCAGATCTGATAGATTTCATGGAGCCAACTCATTTAAACATTTAAAAACAAACGCCAAAACTTTGAACGAAATTCTAAAGGAGACTGGAAGCCAGTGTAGGGATGCCAAGACGTCTTGAAGCTATGGCGTCGCTGCTCCTCTGCATTGAAGGAAACCGGTTGAGGTGGTCGAGAAATCTGGTGAGCTGGGAAGAGGAAGTTCCTCTAGAAATAGAAACATTTAGGGCTTCCACACTAGCATCGGCTCTACACTGCCTGGACTGGGTAGAGAGTGTTCACACCCACAGAACCAGGATGTATTTTAGCCCTCGTCCCAAAGTGGTCTGCTTTGGCTGAAATGGTCCAACACACCCACTGTCGACTGATTCACTGGCTCAAATTCACATCTACCATTAGGGGACCTTCAGTTAGCAGATAAAATCAGCCAGAGGGGGTTACCTGCATGCACAATTCATTATCATTCTGGCGACTGAGGAGGAAACATGCCAATGACTGAAGCTATCTCTGTCTGAGGAATGCACACACGCACACGCACACACACACACACACACACACACACACACACACACACACACACACACACACACACACGCACACACACACAGAGAGAGAGAGAGAGAGAGAGAGAGAGAGACAGCATCTTTACTTTTCTGTCAATATCAAAGTCTCCAAAGGCAACACTGCTCATGTCAGAGGGCTACAGAGTGCTGTCCAATGTGTAGTTGCTCCTGTTTGTGGCTCAAGAATCACTTAAATCTGTTGGAAAGCAAAAGCCTGATGAAAAGGCTCTTCTCTACAGGGCGTTAACACCAGCAGATGTAAAACCAGAGTCCATTCATCCATCCATTTTCATCCGCTTATCCGGAGTCGGGTCGCGGAGGCAGTAACCTATGGCGAGAGACCCAGACTTTCCTCTCCCCAGCCACTTGGGCCAGCTCCTCCGGGGGAATCCCAAGGCGTTCCCTGGCCAGGTGAGAGACATAGTCCCTCCACCGTGTCCTGGGTCAACGTTTAGGTCTCCTCCAGGTTGGACGTGCCCGGAAAACCTCACCAGGGAGGCATCCAGGAGGCATCCTGACCAGATGCCCGAGCCACCTCAACTGGCTCCTCTCAATGTGGAGGAGCAGTGGGTCTACTCCGAGTCCCTCCCGAGTGACCGAGCTTCTCACCCTATCTCTAAGGGAGAGCCCAGCCACTCTTCGGGGAAAACTCATTTCGGTCGCTTGTATCCGCGATCTCGTTCTTTCGGTCACTACCCAAAGCTCATGACCATACGTGAGGGTAGGAACGTTGATCGACCGGTAAATAGAGAGCTTCGCCTTCTGACTCAGCTCTCTTTCCACCATGACAGACCGGTACAACGCCCGCATCACTGCAGATGCAGCACCAATCCGCCTATTGATCTCACGCTCCAGTTTTCCCTCACTCGTGAACAAGACCCCGAGATACTTAAACTCCTCCACTTGGGGCAGGGCCTCATCCCTGACCCGGAGAAGGCATTCTACCCTTTTCCGAATCAAGACTATGGTCTCAGATTTAGAGGAGCTGATTCTCATCCCAGCTGCTTCACACTCAGCTGCGAACCACTCCAGCGAAAGCTGAAGATCATGTTCTGATGAAGCCAACAGGACCACATCATCTGCAAAAAGCAGAGACTTGATCCTCAGGCCACCAAAATGGATGCCTTCCACACCTTGGCTGCACCTAGAAATCCTGTTCATAAAGGTTATGAACAGAATCAGTGACAAAGAGCAGCCTTGGCGGAGTCCAACTCTCACTGGAAATGAGCCCGCCTTACTGCCGGCAATGCAGACCAAGCTCTGACACCGGTCATACGGGGACCTAACAGCCCGTATGAGAGGGCCTGGTACCCCATACTCCCGGAGTACCCCCACAGGGCCCCCAAGGGACACGGTCAAACGCCTTCTCCAAATCCACAAAACACATGTAGACTGGTTGGGCAAATTCTCACGCACCCTCCAGGATCCCCCTAAGGGTATGGAGCTGGTCCAATGTTCCACAGCCAGGACGAAACCTACATTGCTCCTCCTATATCTGAGGTTCAACAATCCGATGGACCCTCCTCTCTAGAACCTCTGAATAGACCTTACCAGGAAGGCTCAGAAGTGTGATCTCCCTTTAGTTGGAACACACCCTGCGGTCCCCCTTTTTAAATAAGGGGACCACCACCCCGGTCTGCCAGTCCAGTGGGACTGCCCCCGATGTCCACGCCATATTGCAGAGCAGCATCAGCCAACACAGCCCCACAACATCTAGAGCCTTAAGGAACTCCGGGCGGATCTCATCCACCCCTGGAGCCTTGCCACAGAGGAGCTTTTTAACCACCTCAGTGACCTCAGCACCAGAGATTTGAGAGGCCAACCCAAAGTCCCCAGACTATCAATAATAAATAAATCCAAATAATAAATAAATTCTAATCTGCCATCACTCACAATTAACAGGCATTCGCAAAAATTGCTATGAATATGGTGAGAAGAAACAAATACCAGAGACGGTGAAATAGGTTCAGAACTGCACAATTTTAAGCTTTTCTCCAAAAGACATTGTAAAATTTAAAGAAAATTCATGATAATGCTGTGCTGTTTTGTAAAAAGTTTTATGTAAAGCAATGCTTTCAAGATTCAGCTCTTGTCCAGCCACCAATCAAGTAAACTGCAAACAGGATCAGGATCAGTTGTGTTGAGTTCATGCACTGGCCCCCTTTGGCAGCTGACAACTAAGACAGGTCAAGGTGCGTCTGACTGCTTCTTAAGTCAGCTGCACTGCTCATCAGAGACACTCCTACAGGCCAGCGGGTTTATGGACCCTGAAATAAAGTTTGTTTATGAGGCCGTTTCCTCTTTATGTGGAATAATTATGTCAGTAAGCACTCTGAGCAGCACAGAATTTTAATCCAGCTCCAAACAGCTGCAACTTGTTGCTTTAAGCTGAATGAAAATGACCTACAAATGCCTCAATCTGTCAACTGACATTATGCTAACATGCTAGAAGTTACTTTGAGTTTTCTTTTCCTGGAGAAATATGTCAACATCCAGCAAACCGCTAAACCTTTGCTCACATATTGATAGAGCCTTTTTCTGAGGTTTAACGAGATCAGTTCAGGTTTGATATCCTTCTGAACAAAAATAAACACACATTTGAACCTTTTTATAGATTATTTTATTAGCAGTAGCAAAGATTTGGATTTGGTGAGTTCTCCTGGACTGCTACAACTCTGTAATTTTAAAAAGTCTCTTTATAAAGTAAGGGTGTAAAAAGTAAAGAATAACCGTAGAATTATTCAGTGCCACATTCATTCACTACAAATCTACTTAACAGAAATCCCTTTTGCTGTACAAGTTTTCTTCATTGTCTCCCCCTTATTACCTGCTTTAGGCGTGTTAGTAGAAGTAGTTCACTTTAATAAAGATGCAAAAACAGGTCAATTATTAAAGGTTTTACCGCAATTAGCATAGAGCTAGACAGGAAATCACACACGATTTCAGAGTAAAATCACTGGTAAATTTCCAAATAAAAGTACTACCGCAATGCAGTTTCATATATATGAAGCTTACGTCTGTCCCAACGGCTTATTTACTCACAGCATTGTTCCAGAAGTGCAGTAATGTGTTTTCATGGCTTTAATCCTGGCAGTGGAGAGGAATAACATTGTAAATGACACCAAACAGCGATGTCAAACGTGATTTCTTTCTTTTTGGTTTAATGGCGGATTGCATAACCAAACCGTGACTTGAAGTCTCGAGGGATCGTGTGATCTTGTGAGTCCGAAGGTAAAAAAACAACAACATCTAATTACTGCACTGTGTTAAATAAGAAAAACGAAGTAGAAGATTCTGAATCAACACACATAACAAATATACAGAAGAAGACTTTGAGGAGACAACCGCAGCCAGATGATCTCTAAAAATCAGACGTCTGCACCTGTTGACAGGTGTTTTAACTCTCAGCTCATTAGTGAAGTGTTCTCATTTTCTGGGACTGTTTTGTTTTAATTGTTTGTTTTAACCACACAAAAGCTAAGTTTTATTTCAAGCTTCAAGAACAGTTTCTTTCCCGAGGTGATCACCACTCTTGAGTGCATCAAAAACTTTATACAATAACCTTCTTGTAATTAATTTACTTCCAGATGCCAGCAGTGTTTGTGGTGCTTTTATTTATCCTAAGATTTTTCCTTTTTCTTTACTCGTATAAATACTAGGACCAGAACTTAGCAGTTTCATTGTGCAGGCAGCACTTCCTGTAGAGCTTTCTAATTCTAATTCTAATTCTAATTTAGGTATTTCTATTTGCTATTTACATTTTCTATTTATTTCAGTGACTTCTGTGAATTTTGTTTTTTTTTTCTTTTATGGAAGGATATGAATAAATGTGAGGATTACTGTATGAACACGGCTAAAAAATCACACATCTGGGCTAAGTCCTGGATCTTTTTCAATCCTAAATCTGCCCCTGCGTACGCCCCAGCTCCAATCCACCACTTCCCCCTATAGCTCAAGAGTTGCACTCTGTTTCACCACCTCGGCAAATGCCTGACCCGATCCTCGCCTCACTTACGGTGCTGCTTTAGTTATCCTTCTAATAAATATTGTTTATTTTGTAATTTGGTCTCATGTTGATTCTGGATGTCTTGGGTCAGAAAACTCCACCAGAACATGACAACTACAGTCTTTACATGAATAGGATGTTCCATGGAAAGCCAGGGCAGGAAATTCTGGATGGGGAAATACGGTATGTTTCCACTTTTTAGTCTGTAATAAATAAAACACAGAAACATTACAATTCACATAAATGACCATCAGAGCTTTCAATTTCTTTTATTGCTTATATAAAGCAAACAATGTCTGAGACCTACTTCCCATCTACCTCTTATGACTGTTGTCGGGAAAGTTGTGGTTTCTATTAGGCCTTCTCCAAAAGCACTACTGACTCGGATTAGTGCAGCTCAGCCTGGCCACCTCTTCCAGCAGCACAGTTCTTTATTTTCCCTCTACTTTTTCCCAAATTTTCTGTCCCTGCTCCACTGAAGTTCCAAGTGCGCTGAGTCTGACCACCATTGTGATCATGGCCGTTGACTGGATGGGGTGGAGTCAATGGTTGCTCCGGATTTTTCTGGCTGCTGCTTTGCTGCCTGCAACCATTTCCTGGTTCAGGGTCTGACAAAGAGCCATAAAACCAGAGCTGCCAACTCTCACGCACTGAGCATGAGACCCATGCACCCTCTTCACACGCTCTCACGCCACACCTCCAATATCTCACACTAAACCAGCGCCTGCGCACCCCAAACGTGCATTACACACAGTGTGTAGGGCTTATGAAAAAAAAAGCTCATATTAATTATAGCATTAGCTACTGAACAACATGCACACAAACAACACTTAAGTAATAATTTTACTGGCGTTATTTCACACAGAATCCCATCTGTATAATCCAAGCCGATGTGCTTTTTTCTGCTCTGGTTGTGAGATGGGCGGAGTGGTGAGCTCCACCTGCTGATGATGGGATGGGCAGTTGGTGCACTGGCAGCCCTTAAAACATCTGCAGATACTTTCTAATTATTTTTTCTAGTATTTCAACCAATAAAATAGGATTTTATCAAGTGTGTTAGAAGCCTTTTATGTAGTTCTTTTAACTTTACTTTGACTGAACCAGAGAGATCAAGTAAAAACTACATCCGTTATTTTTTTCATGGTATTGTTTTTTTTAATTCTGAAGGCCAGTTTAATCACCAGGACCAATTTGTTGGCTAAAGAAGGTATTCATTTTCTCAATTCTGTAAGCTTCATCCCAGTGACAGTAGTCTTCGTTTAGTCCCTTTAGGACAGACCTTTCTCCCTCTGTTCAGTGGAGTTCCAGCACATAACAAAGTGACTGATGTGTTCACTCGAGCAAACAGACAAGCTGTCAGTGACAGCGAGAGGGGGCTGTGGGGCTGAAGGAGAACCAACGGGAACAGTTTAGCCTCCACAAACCACAGTGTAAGAAGTGAAAACCCCAATCCAGTGGCTGAGTGTTGGTGCAAAATTTCCTCTGTCAGCTGTTTGCTGTGTGGCATCGTAACTACCCTGACCTTGGGATGCTCATCCAATTACTCACATCATAGCCAGCAAAATGCTTCTGGGAGCTCTTCTGCCATCCCTCCTGGGAATATTTGTGAGGGAGCATCAGAGAATTGGCAGGGAGAGAGATACAAGCTTCATCCTAATGTTTAGTGCAGTAGAATGGTATTCCTGGTTTAAAAAGGGCCGATTCAGGAAGGCCTTCCTCGTTATCGCCTGCCACCGAATGGTAAAAGGTGGGCAGCAGTGCTCTTATCTTTGCCAACGTGGATTTGTTTAGAAGACATCTGATGAACAGCTGGACAGATTTTAATTAAACTCCCAGAAAGTCTTTGGCTGCACGCCTACAACTGACTTGTGGAGTCAACCCAGTTCAAGATGGCTGCTAGGCTAGGAAATACCTAAATGAATGTAACTCAGTCAAACCGAGATAAAACGTGATGTTATGGTAGCTGACTCATACCCAACACAGATTGTTTTAAATCGATCAAAACCTCACTTGAGCTTTTATTCTAAGTATATTTCAGTTGAAAACTCTGGCATGTAAGGCGACTGATGAAATATGTTCTGTTTGTTGTTTCTGACCAGTAGGTTTTTCTGTAAGGAGATTGTGATTTCAATGGGAGGATGAATTAGAGGACTTAGGGTACAGTTAGTAACTTACCTGCAATAGATACTGGTCAGAGTGATCCCAACCACAAAATAGTATCTCTCCTGTCTGGCCTGAGGTCTTCTCATTGTTGGATGTGCCTAAGCAACCTCCACATGGAGGAAGCAAAGAGGCATCCTGAACTGATGCCTGAATCATTTCAGCTTAGGCCTAGTCCACATGTAGCCGTTTTTTTTTTTAAAACAAATATCCGCCCCTCCAAAAACTTGCATCCACACCACCTCGTTTAAAAAAAAACTCTGTCCACACGTACCCGGATAAATACGTTGTTAAGGACATGCCAGACCTGTAGGCGGCAGTACTTCCCCCGTTCTTAACCCCGTCCTTCGTCTGTGCTCTTCCGCAAGGAGCAGTAATTCCGCTTGCAAAAACAAACAAGCAAAAAGCGCTTGGACAATTGATAAAGCGAGCACAGCTCTGAGGGCATCCATGCTGTCGGCTAATGTAAACACAGGTCGCACACGTGATGTCAGCATTTTTCTGTCGCGGAAAGTGACGTTGCAGACCTTAAAACTCTGGTTTTGTCCGTCCACACGCAGACACCCAAAACGGAGAAAACGCAGATCTTCACTTTAGCCGGAGTCTTTAAAAAGATCCGTTTTCGTGTGAAAAAACTCCGTTTTTGTGTGGATGACAGGCCAAAACGTAGAAAAATATCTACGTTTTGGCAGATCCCTGGCTACGTGTGGACAGGGCCTTACTCTTAAAACTTTACTCCAAGATCCTCTCGGATAGCAGATCTCCACTAGCCTAGTGAACTAGACCAAATTCTTGCTTTGCAAAGTTTGAAGTTAAATAATACATTTATTTAGTCTGGCTCATCGACATTATTTGCCAGGCTAGATCTCCACGTCTCACTTCTAAAGCTGAACCTAGCCACCCTGTGGAGAAATATCTTTTTTCAGCTGCTCGTTTCTTGAATCTCATTCTTTTAGTCACAATCCAAGTCCCATGAACTTGTGAGGGTTGGTACGTAGACAGGCCAGTAAACTAAGAGTTTTGTCTTTTGGCTCAGAAAAAAGATCCTTGGCATGATACTCCCAATATGTACCTTTATCCATGTTATCATATTTGTGGTCATGCAGACTTCGTGTAAACACGCACACATCAAGAAAGCCTATTTAATGAATATGAATGTACTGTAAATGAACTTTTTGAGTCTTTCTTTTTGTATAAAATGGACATCTGGGTAATCCCACTCAGTGACATAAAACCAGACAGACAACTGTTCTCTGAATCTTCTCCATTTATCTTCCAGTTGCTGATCGTCCTCATTCCCATTCTACCCCTTAGCTTCTGTCAACACATATCAGATCTACTTGGGTCAGAACCGACACGGGCTTTTCTCCAATCTTTGCTTTCCTGCCTTTACCACGGGCGTCATGTGTACTTGTAGGAATGCAAATCTCTTAGCAGCATAGCTCTGTTGGCACTTTCTTTCTGCATAAAAACCAAAAAAACTGATTAAGATTTAGTTTTCAAAATTTGTGTCAAATGTTTAGATTTGGAATTAAAATCTATGTTTGCAAAATTAATGTTCATTCTTGGCTCTGAATACAAAAAACTATTATATAAACATTCTTCCAGGGTGGGTCAGAGTTGATTCTGACACTGAGGCTGGCTCAGAAACAACCTCTGATGGTGTATGATGCTGTACACACACATCTCCTAAGGAAAATTGTCTGTTGCTGCCCTTCCTCCTTTTTATCATCTTGCAGAAAGCCATAAAACAAACAGAACTGAGCTGAGAAGTTAGCTGCTGGCTCCAGTTCCTCTGGTTGTTTGTCTCTATTTGTGTCCCTGTAATGCGGAGACCTTTCCAGGGTCAGGGTGTCCCCTGCTCTTCACCTGAGGACTACTAAAGATAGACACCATCTCCCTGTGACCCTACTGAAAGATACGCATTTATTTCATGAATGGATGGAATTATCCTGTGGCTCTGCTGCTTTATACCGTGGTGTCATAATAAATCTTAAAATACAAACCATGTTTTTAGTTGTGACTTTCACAATAAATCTGAATTAAAATCTTGTTATGATATTTCTAGAGTTTTTAATGTTTCAATTAATCTCTGTGGCTAAAATGCTAGCTCGGTCCTGGGCTGCCAACTTCATTCAGTCGAGGAAACACGTGAAAAGGAGGATGGTGGTGAAGATGACCTCCATTTTTAAAAAACCCTTCCACTCACATCATTCCACTGTGGAGACCATGGGCAGCTCCTTTCAGAGGAAGACTGAAATATCCCAGGTGTAAAACAGAATGCTACCATAGGTCATTCATCCCCTCTGCGGTACTGGTTATTATTATTACATTAATGCAATATTCAGTATGTGTTCAGTGCTTTTGCATTACCTGATGTACATGACGTATTTCTGTGTCCCTTATGCTGGAACCCAAGTTTCCTTTTTAATTGTTGTTTTTAGTGGTTGAAGGTTACAAGGCACGACACTAGGCTCTCATAAAACACCTGACAAACTCACTGTGTGGATTTTACCATTTGTGCTGTTAAATGAGTGTTTTAAATGCAGCTTTATTCAGTCTAGACCTGAAAGCACAAATACATGTCCTCAGAATAATAAATAATAAATGACGTACTCTTGCTCTAATCGCCTGAGCCACCATCGCCCCATTGCGATCTAAAATGTTGATTGCTGAAGGGATGAAAGCCCTTGTGGATAATCAGAACTAAAATGCTAGAAACTTTAAACTCCCGCAGCTGAAAATTAACCAAAGCGAGCTCTTATCATTCTGGAAGTGAAGTTGTTATTGCAAAACATCCTGAAAGGTAAGATCTGCATGAAGCAACAAACACCAGAATGCAAGAATATTGACTTTACTACAGATGATATTTATTCAAACAACTTTTGCAGTACATCATCATTTCTTAACTCTACGATGTGCCAATGAGGCACTTACACATAGACATAATTTACCATCAAAGAGCAGCCATTTGGTCTCCTGTATCTACAAAGCTGTGGGTCACTAAGTGCAGGGATCCTTTCAGTCAGGAGAGGCTGCTAGAATTGCAAATATGATCTAGTTTCTGTTACACGAGGCCCGACTTGAACGGCAGAGACCAGACCTGTAAAGTGTAGCAGTGTGATTGTCACACCTACAATGACAGAGGATAATGTTTTCAGCTAGTCATCTGCACTTTGGCACCCACAACCTGCTCCTGTTACGTCCACTCCCCCCCATGTGTTTTGTAGAGAACTGATACATTATCCTGGTGGGAAACCACTGAGAGGTGGGAGAAACCAACACGTAGGTAAAAGTCAACAAGAGGTTTTGTGTTGAAATCCATCAAAGAGTAAATATTGCTGACAGTCCTTCCTTAGTAGAGAAATGGTCGGTAACAGTGATAGTCTCATGGATCTGTTGAAAACATGGCAACTTGTGATTTACACACTGGTCATGTTAAAGAAGAGCATAGCTCTTTGAATAACTTCAGTTGGGAGAAACAAAGATTATTTCTGATCAGAGAAAACATCATCTGGACACGCATGGATGGAGACTTTCCTTTCAGAATTATTTGTTGCTTGGAGTGTGTTACAAAGGAATGTTGTGCCAGGACAACAGAGGGTGTAACACCACCACTGCAGTCACCCGTCTGGTTCATCTCTTCATGCGTCATGCATCCTGTTCCATGGATTAAAGGTTTGCACATCTCTGAACATCTTCAGTCACAGTTGTATAAACTTAAATATCGTCAAACTTCTTCCAAGAGGCGTTCTTCTATCTACACCCCCTCATCCTCTCAGAGCAGCAGGGGGCTTGTGCCTATCTCCAACAGTCTTTAGACAAACATACAAGGTACACCCTGGACAGGTTGCCAATCCCACACAGGACAGACAAACACGCACACACACACTCACACCTAATGACAGTTTAGCGAGGCATAATAACAGGGCTTTCACACCTATGTAATCCTTGCATTTTCTGTGCTTGCACTGAGCCAACCCAACACACCTGCTACCGACTACTTGGCTGGCTGAAGTTCACGCCTACTACAGGGAGCTTCTGAGTGGCAGCTAGAATCGGCCAAGCAGTGGCTTCCCGCATGTGCGATTCATTATCACTCTGGATCATCGACATGAATATACTGGACATCTCCTTTCCGTAGGCTCCAATATCAAGTTTTTGAGGCCAAATGGGAGGTGGGCACCACCACCATTTTGACCGTGTCACAGGTTCCGTCAAGCCCAGACAATTCCAAAAAAGGGAAGAGAGGAGGAGCTGAGGTACGCCTCAGTCAGTACGGATTGGGAACTGCACCTCCAGGACCACCACACTGAGCACGGGGGCCCCACAAGGCTGTGTGCTCAGTCCTCTGCTGTTCACACTGCTGACTCATGACTGTGTAGCAACACACAGTTCAAATCATATCATTAAGTTCGCGGATGACACAACCGTGGTGGGTCTCATTAGCAAGAACGACGAGTCAGCGTACAGAGAGGAAGTGCAGAGGCTAACGAGCTGGTGTAAGGACAACAACCTGTCTCTGAATGTTGACAAGACAAAAGAGATGGTTGTTGACTTTAGGAGGATACGAGGTGACCACTCACCACTGAGCATCAATGGCTCCTCTGTGGAGATTGTCAACAGCATCAAATTCCTGGGAGTTCACCTGGACAAAGACCTCAGCTGGTCCCTCAACACCAGCTTCGTTCACAAGAAAGCCCAACAGCGTCTCTTCTTTCTGAGAAGACTGAGAAGGGCCCAGCTTCCACCACTGATCCTGACCACCTTCTATAGAGGAACTATTGAGAGCATCCTGAGCAGCTGTATCACTGCCTGGTTTGGTAACTGTGCAATCTCTGACCGCAAGGCACTACAGAGGATAGTGGGAACAGCAGACAAGATCATCGGAGTCTCTCTCCCCTCAATTAAGGACATCTACACTACATGCTGCATCCGCAAAGCCACCAGCATTGTGGCTGATTGGTCACACCCCTTTCACACACTCTTCAACCCCCTGCCATCTGGAAGAAGGTACCGAAGCATTCGGGCACACACATCCAGACTGTGCAACAGCTTCTTTCCACAAGCTATTCATCTCCTCAACATAAAGGGACTGGAATGATAAACGTGCGCATGCGCACATGCTCACACACACACACACGCACGCACGCAAACACGCACACACACACACACACATGTTTTTTCTTTGCATGTTTTTTTATGATTCTTTACCACCTACATACTAAGTATGTCTCTCAACTTTCTCTTCACAATATCCCACAGATTCTCTATGGGGTTCAGGTCAGGAGAGTTGGCAGGCCAATTGAGCACAGCAATACCATGGTCAGTAAACCATGTACTAGTGGTTTTGGCACTGTGAGCAGGTGCCAGGTCGTGCTGAAAAATGAAATCTTCATCTCCATAACTTTTCAGCAGATGGAAACATGAAGTGCTCCAAAATCTCCTGATAGCTAGCTGCATTGTCCCTGCCCTTGATAAAACACAGTGGACCAACACCAACAGCTGACATGGCATCCCATACCATCACTGACTGTGGGTACTTGACACAGGACTTCAGGCATTTTGGCATTTCCCTCTGCCCAGTCTTCCTCCAGACTCTGGCACCTTGATTTCCGAATGACGTGCAAAATTTGCTTTCATCCGAAAAAAAGTACTTTGGACCACTGAGCAACAGTCCAGTGCTGCTTCTCTGTAGCCCAGGTCAGGCGCTTCTGCCACTGTTTCTGGTTCAAAAGTGGCTTGACCTGGGGAATGTGGCACCTGTAGCCCATTTCCTGCACACGCCTGTACACGGTGGCTCTGGATGTTTCTACTCCAGACTCAGTCCACTGCTTCCACAGGTCCCCCAAGGTCTGGAATCGGTCCTTCTCCACAATCTTCCTCAAGGTCCGGTCACCTCTTCTCTTTGTGCAGTGTTTTCTGCAACACTTTTTCCTTCCCACAGACTTCCCACTGAGGTGCCTTGATACAGCACTTGGAACAGCCTATTCATTCAGAAATGTCTTTCTGTGTCTTACCCTCTTGCTTGAGGGTGTCAATGATGGCCTTCTGGACAGCAGTCAGGTCGGCAGTCTTACCCATGATTGCGGGTTTGAGTAATGAACCAGGCTGGGAGTTTTTAAAAGCCTCAGGAATCTTTTGCAGGTGTTCAGAGTTAATTAGTTGATTCAGATGATTAGGTTAATAGCTCGTTTAGAGAACCTTTTCATGACATGCTAATTTTTTGAGATAGGAATTTTGGGTTTTCATGAGCTGTCTGCCAAAATCATCAATATTAGAAACAATAAAAGGCTTGAACTACTGTAGTGAATCTAATATATATGAAAGTCTAATGTTTATCAGTACATTATAGACAATAATGAACTTTATTACAATATGCAAATTTTTTGAGAAGGACATGTAATTGCCAATCACCAATCACTGAAAAATATGAAAAAATTGGCCCAATCTGATGTCGGGATTGAGACATCCCTATTTATAATCATTAACCTATCACATGAAAACCACTTGGATGAAAACAAACAAGTAATAGCAGAAACTGTGATTCTTGACTTTTATATCGATCTCATTAGGTCTCACAAATCGTATTACAGTGCTAGCAGCGCTATCCTCATGTAGAACATGGCTGTTGTGGATTCAAGCAGATGAAAACAAAATTGTTTTCAATGTTGAAGTTTACTGAATCATCTTTATCACCATATTAATTTTGTAAATCCACTAAAAAATGATCCGCTCTTGAAACACAAATATAAGTACACCTTTTTGAACATAGTGATCATTGTTGCAGGTCCAAAGCAGATGTTTCATGTACTGTAATCATTAACCACAGCTGTGTACTTATGTGATTGCAGCTATTGTCACGTTGAATCAGATGGCTTGATCTGGTCATACTGCATTTGGAAAATGTGTCTGAAAATCAGCAGAGTGCTGGTTCAGATGTGACACTCATGCATTTGGTGTTCTAGTTAATAAAGGCGGTGCACGTCTGACGGGGGAGCTGGAACAACAACGGTTCAGCACCTGCAGGAGTGATTTGTCAGGTTCCAGGGCTGCATAATGAACAAGGAAACATACAAATCAAACCGACAGCCCAGAGAGCTGCAGAGCTGGCCAAGACAGATCATCAGGATGGGTATGCCAAGAACGAGTAGGATGAAAAAGGTGTGCAGAAATTTAAATTACACAGATGCTGTTGTTACACTGGGTGCATGATTAAATGTGCTGGGATTTAAGTCAAAATGTCAAGAAGAAACATCTAAATAGTTTGCTAAGAATTAGTGTGTTAGTTTGAGATTAGAACGGTAATAAAAGACCTTCGATACCCTTCACATGCTATGTGGAACTGCAGCCCTTTACTTTGTACTTTTGATCAAAGACTGAAATAGAAAATATGAAAAACAAGACCCTTTACATTTTTTTGCTTATTGAAAAACATCTAATAAAAAATGTTCACTTTTTACTTTTTTGATTTTGGTTTTCTTCTGTACATGGAAGGGATGAATGGTCATGTTCTAGAAACCAGTTACAGATGATCTGAGCTTTGTGACATGGTTTATTCATTTAACCTTTGTTTAACCAGATGAGCTGATTGAGAACTCACTCTCATTTACGACGACGACCTGGCCAAAGGCGGCAGCAAGCGACACATCGTTAGCGTTACAATGGTGCTTTATCCTGCTGGAAGTAGCCACCAGAAGATGGGTCCACGTGGTCATAAAGGGATGGGCATGGTCAGCATCAACAATACTCAGGTCAGCTGTGGTGTTTGGAGACTTAGGTGATACTAAGGGGTTCAAAGTCCCTCACACCATGGCACCACCAGCGGCAGTGTGAAACTTTGATTCAAGGCAGGATGGATCCAAGCTCTCATGTCGGTGACACCAAATTCTGACCCAACCATCTGAATGTTGCAGATGAAATCCAGACTTATCAGACCAGGAAAAATTTATCCATTCTTTTATGGCACCCAGTGTGGTCTTCTGCTGCTGGAGTCCATCTGCTTCATGGTTCAACATGTTATAGACCAGAGATGCTGTTCTGTAGACCTTGGTAGGAACCAGTGGTTATTTAAGCTGCTGTTGTCCCAGAACCAATATGCCTGTACTCTGACCTCAAAGACATTCTCATCCACACAACTTCTGTTTTCTTTTGGACCTTGCTCTGAATCATGAAGGTTGTGGGTGAAAATCCCTGTCTGGTACCAGCAACCACAGTGTGTTCAGATGTAATTAAATCTTCTCATTCTGATGATCAGTTTGAACTGGAATATGATGCCTTCATCATGTCGAGATGTCTAAATGTATTGATCTGAAACAATTAGATTTGCTGATTAGATACTTTTATTATCACCAATTGTATCTAATAAAGCGGTCAGCCTGTGAATCATGAATGAATGAAGCAACAAATACATGTTTACTTGTTTGATAAATTTTATTTTTAGCTGCTTATTGGCACTTTTAATGAAAACTACTAAGACAAAATAAGCAGCTAAACCAAGCCAACACTTTTACTGACCCTTTTTAAGCTGTAGCAATTTCCCTAATTGACAGGAACAGGCTATTATCACTTTCTCTTCTTCATTATCCAGCTGTCGCATAGACTTTTCTGCACCTCCGCCCAGTGAAAGAAAAGCAGAAGGAAGTGCTGATTTCAGATGGAGGAAGGCCTTGGCAGATGCCACTGCCCTCTCTTCTTCCAAGCATTTTCACACCTCAGATTGTGTTAAAGAGAGAGAATGGGGATAAACAGAGACTACACCCACACACTCCCTTCGTTCCTCTCCTCCCCCCTCCTCTCATTCTGTTTTCTTTGCTTGCAAAATATTAAACTCAGCTCGGATGGTCTGCTCCCACATTTGATCCTGGCATTTTCCTCTAGGGATTGAGCGATGTGCCTTCAGAGTGTGTGTGTGTGTGTGTGTGTGTGTGTGTGTGTGTGTGTGTGTGTGTGTGTGTGTGTGTGTGTGTGTGTGTGTGTGTGTGTGCGTGGTAGAATGGCAGCCTCTAGTGCTCTTGGCTTATCAAACTGTTTCCATAGCAACATCTAAGAAAAGTTTAGCAGGTGCGGCGCAGCTGAGGCTCAGAGCAGAATTCACCTCGTGGCCTGTTGGTTTGAAGTGGCTGACTTTGAGTGACAGTTGAGGTTTGAAGGAGGTCTGTCATTGTGCATTAACAGAGCTGCTCATGGGGACATGGTGGGACACATATTGTTGGACAAGAGACAGGAGAAGACTGAAAGACGTCTCCTATCTATTCCGAATAAATAATATTTCAAATACTGTTTGAGTTGAATGGCAATGTCAGCTAATCAACCATCACCCAGGCTGTGTATAATGGGAGGAGTAAGACACCTTCAACTGGACGACTACTGACTTTGGGTAGTGCCACTACTTCTCTCCAGTTGAAACTCTAGGATCTTTCTTTTGGATTTTTTTTTTTTTGCCTTGTTGTTCTCTGCACCCCTCCAGGCACTCGACTCCACCTAACTGGTATCTGTCTTAACTGCTCTGGATTTCACCTCAGGGATTAATAAAGTATCTTTGATTGATTGATTGAGGCCGCATCTCCTCCTCCCCATTTGGACCGACCTGAGACTAAAGACTCTATCCCAGACGCTGTTCTAAGCTCAAGTTCCTTTCACTGACATCAGTGCATCCTAAATTCAACTTTATTAATAAACTTATAAACTTGTATGAACTTTTTTATTTTACTCCTGACCTGTGGTCCTGTGTATGATTCTGCATGTCTTGGGTTTGGTCCCTTCCTCAAAACAGATATCTGAAGGGTACTCAGACACTCCTCTCCACAATGACACTCTCTAACTCAACCTGGAGATCCTATTGCCAGAGGAAATGTATAATCCCTACAGTGAACTCTGGAATCTCCTGCTATAGGATTACCATGCAGGTCAACAGTATGGCCCTCGGTATTCTAGGGCTAGGTAAATCCACACAAAAGAGTATGGCAACTTTGAAAAGAAGGTTTCATGAAAGTTGGGTTATCACAAAAACAGAGAACTTTTCAACATTTTCCTTTAAGACAACAGTTTTGCCTTTCAACTCCTCAACTTGAGTCAGACTCACTCTGCGGTGGTGATGATAATGATAGTGATGGTAATGGTGATAAAGATGGTGGTGATGATACTAAACTCATTAATTCGTGACGTAGGCATGGTTCAAATTTATGAATATCTAATGTAGTTCCATCACATGTAAGTATGGAAGATTATAACACAAATGCTAATTTACATCTGCAATTCCTCGGCAGGTCACTGTAGCAATTATCTACAAACTAGAATCAACACTGTTGCTATTCAGCTGGAGATTCTGAGAATGACCAATCTGATTAACCTATGAGGCTTAAATCGTGTATAAATATCCCGGATACTTATATAATCGATCTAAATTCATACACCAACCTGTTTAGTCTAATTTTAATCCAAAGATTAATGTTTAATTTAGATAATTAAATTTAATAGCAAAAGTTTATTTTGAATCAGAAGCTAGGAATCTTTGCTTTTCAATAACCAGAAATATTATACCCTTCTGTGTTTCAATTCAATAATGAGGCAAGTTTAAAAATGAAGAAATTTTATTACTAACAGTTTTAAACTTAAAGATTTGAACGACAATTATACGACAATTCATGGATGACAATTTCATGACAATTTTTAACAGCTTTGATATTAAACTTGTTATAAATGGACAAACCTGTGGCTGAATGGAAGCTAAATTGGAAATTGAGTTTGGATGCGTGAATGGAATTCTCAGAAGATTTCTTTCAGAGAGAGAAAAAGTGTTCTGGATGGAAATGATGTTTTGCAGCTAACTGACTTTTTACTTAGAGAAAAAAGCATCAAACACATTATGTGAAAGTCTACCTCACCGAATCAGAAGACCCCCTTTTTGGATCCCAAGTGTCCAGGTGGAGATGGGTTTCCTCCAGGAACGAGGTTGGTAGAAAAACCTTTAGCATGACCAAATCGGTCCTGAGATGTCTCCTTGGATCACCCGATTGGTGGAACCATTTGCTTCGCAAAGTCTGTAACTCTGAAGGAGTTTTTGCATCTTAACTTAACTCAGAAATCAATAACTCTGGGAAGAGTTTTTGTCAGCTGGTTACAGTTACGTTTATTCTTAGCTATTCTTGTCGGCGTGACAGAACAGCTTGGCAGAGGATCAGGGCGGCCGTCCCGTCTCCTCAAGATGATGTTGGTTCAAGAACTGAACTGAAGCTGGTGATGGTTAGTTTACAAAGCTCTCAGAACACACCCACTCTCTCAGCAAGAAAGCTTTGGTCATGCGTCAAAAGCATGTGTTGGCAGTTATTGTTTAGATGAACTCTTTGTTAGATGGATAAGGTGGAAGTGACCTTCTTTGCTGAACACATTACTGTCATCACTCATAATTATAATTAATCATTATTATACCCAAAGCATATTAATTCATTTCATGTAATTAAAATACCTTTATACTGAACCAAGTGATCATTTATGGTGATTATAATAAACAGTAATAAAATCAAAGAGTTTATTAATATTATTATTTAATTATCATCGTGAGCTTGAAGTGTCCTTCTTCTGGGACGGAACAGCAGCAGATAGTGGATGATATTCCGCAGATATCATGACTCCTTGGTTAATCTGTGGATTTAAAAGTACTGTTCGACCCAGCTTGACCCAGCTGGGTAAATGTGATCTTTGCCACAAATTAGAGAACCTCAGGGGCGGATTTAGGACTGAAGAAGATCCGGGGCTTAACACACACGCGCGCGCACACACACGCGCGCGCACGCGCACACACACGCATGCGCGCACACACGTGACACGCACTAGTCAACATCATATATATTTGTCTTGTACCACATAATGTTTAATCTGAAGCTACATATTCAGCATATTCAGGGCAGAGTATTGTTCCTGTTAGTGTTTAGTGTGAGATGATGGTAAATATTCCCTTTCTTTCTCCAACAACTTTACCTGATAGTAAGCTAACTTTAGGCAAACCAGCAGCACAACAAATATTTTCAAATAAGACTCACAAACCTGAGTCAACACCAGTCTCATCAGAGCTGGGGTTCTGTCGTTGTACTTTTGGTCTAAAAAAACGTCCTTATATCCATCTTCACTCATGCGTTTCAGACAGAGACTGCAGAAGCCAGCTGCTGAAGGGCTTCTCTTTAGTCTCAGGTAAACTGTATACTGACTAAGTAGCCTAGTGGTAGAGTGTCTGCCCTGAGATCGGGAGATCAGGGGTTCGACTCCTGGTCGGGTCATACCAAAGATTTTGAGAAAAATGGGACCCAATGCCTCCCTGCTTGACACTCAGCATTGGATTGGGGTTGGATTGGGGGGTTAAACCACCAAATAGTTCCCGAGCGCGGCGTGTCTGCAACTCAGGGGATGGGTCAAAATCGGAGAATAAATTTACCTGTGTGTGTGACGACTAAATGGGACTTTACAAACTACTGCCAGCTGCGCCCTCTCTGTGTGACTTTGGTACTGCATGTTACTTCCGCGATTTAGATCCGGGGCTTATCATGAAAGATCCGGGGCTTCAGCCCAAGTAGCCGGGCCTAACGCCGCCCCTGGAGAACCTTTGTCATGTTACGACAGAAGCGTTATGAGACAGAGGACACATTTGCAAAAGAAACACATCACAGACATACACATTACATCTGATACACAAATCCCACTTTTTCCTGGTTAAGAACCAGGATTTCAGGCTTGAAGGTGCTGACTCCCATCCTGGTTGGTGCACATTGAAGGAGGGGTGAGGATGTCAACAAAGAAAAATCTTAACTCATTAATATTCAGTATTTTAAAAACTTTGTTTAACATTTTCCACTAGTATATTTTGTCTGATGTGTCTTTGGAATATTCACATAAAAGTATAGATGACAATGCATGGATGGATGCATTGTTACCTGGGAGAATTAAACGGAAGACTTTCCTATTTTAAGCCACAATGTGAGAATAAAAAAGATGAGTGACTCAGCAGCTCATTCCATCAATACAGCCAACAGGAAAACACCATCCAGTATGTGCGCAATCACACACTAAGTCACTTAAAGTCCTAAACTGCATTTCTACATGCATCTAATACTAACCAGTGAATGTGTTTGAGGAGAAACGGAGCAGCAAAACAAACTTTCTGGGGCTGAGTCTGCAGGGTCCATGCATCACAGACAAAAGACGCCCCAATCACTGACAGGTCCAGTAATTGCCTTCAGCAGATCATAAAATTGCATGAATTGCATCAGTCTTGCCCTGCTGATGGGGGAGAAGGTGAGAAAGATGCAGCGTGTCTTGGGTGTGAATGCCCGACGCGTTTCAATGCAGGATCAGTTAATTAAAAACCAGCCACTCTGTGCATAGCAATGGCTCGCCTCAACAAAGCCGGCTGTCACAAAGCTCAACTGTATGAAGAATTGTATTTATTTTCACTCCATCCCACCCAGACTTTATTAAGGACCTTTACGCTCTTCTGTGCAAATAAAGTGTGTCAGTTTATCATCAAAACTAAAACAACATGAACTGGGCTTTTCCATCTCAGCACCAAGCAAGAACGATCCACAGTTGCAGCACAAAATAAGGGCATTGATCCTGGTATTGATTGAAAAATATCCTCCTCTCAGATTGCACATCTGTCATTTTTATATGCAGGAGCAAACATGATCGATCACACGGCCACAAGAGGCTTTTCTTCTTTGGCTTGACCAAAGAACTGAAGAAGATCCGGGGCTTAACACACACACACGTGCGCGCACACACACACACACACACATGTGACACGCACTAGTCAACATCATCTATGTCTTGTACCACATAATTTTTAATCTGAAGCTACATACTAAGCATTTTCAGGGCAGAGTATTGTTCCTGTTAGTGTTTAGTGTGAGATGATAGTAAATATTCCTTTTCTTTCTCCAACAACTTTACCTGATATTAAGCTAACTTTAGGCAAACCAGCAGCACAACAAATATTTTCAAATAAGACTCACAAACCTGAGTCAACACCAGTCTCATCAAAGCTGGGGTCCTGTCGTTGTACTTTTTGTCTAAAAAACGTCCTTATGTCCATCTTCACTCATGCGTTTCAGACAAGAGACTGTAGAAGAAGCCGGCTGCTGAAGGGCTTCTTCTTCAGTGGTGGAGGCTCACGCAGGCTGTATACAAACTAATGCCAGCTGCTCCCTCTCTGTTGGACTTTGGTACTGCATGTTACTTCCACGCTTGAGATCCGGGGCTTTTCATAAAACATTCGGGGCTTGAGCCCAAGTAGCCGGGCCTAACGCCGCCCCTGGGCTTGACCACTTCTCTACTGTTTACATGGTGATGTCTCACTGCATAAATGTAATCTTCATCATGCGTGTCCCCATTACTTAAGACCCCTTCAGACAGGCCACGAAAAACGGAAATGCTCCGGACTCTGTCCGTAAGACCTTTGTGTCTGAATACAAACATCCGGATAACGTGTTCCGGAATTTAACTGGACAAAGCCCCTAGTAACAGGTCCGGACTTGTTACGGACGGGGTGGCTGCTTCAGACTGGTGAGGTAGAGTTCCGGACAAGGGGGAGGGGGAGGAGGAGGGGACCGGGGGACGCTGTGCGCACCGAGATAGCTCGCTCCTGTAGCATGCGGCGAACCACGGCAGCTCGCCTCGTACGGTACCGCCTACACGCGCAACGGAGCGCTTCACACCGCTTCAGTGATTCCTTTAACCATTGAGCTTCATCATCCAGGTCTCTTATGCGTCTTTGTGTGCGCAGAATTATGCTTAAGTGCCTCGTGATTTTTATCTTGAGAGGCGCTATAGAAATGATATTTTCTTCTTCTTCTTCTTCTTCTTCTTCTTCTTCTTCTTCTTAACATGGGTCCGATTTTTACTGCTATTTTTTCACTTTTTTCACTTATTGAGCACTTGTTATGGTGCGTAACCATGGCAACTAGCAATCGGGAACAGCTGATTAACATTGGAAAGGCTGAAATAATACCGTAACTGAAGCCACAAATCCCAAATGAGCTAAAACGTACGAAGCATGGGTGCAGAGCGGGAGCAAAAAGGAGACAGAGAAAGAGGAAATTGGCCAACAAGATGGATGAACTCCAAGCCCTTTCAAGGATTCAGCCAGAGTATCTGCAGTGCAGTGTTATGTGTTTCACTGAGACGTGGCTGCAGGAACATATCCCAGATTCCAGCGTCTCTCTGCCAGGATTCCCAACTGTACGAGCAGACAGAGATCTGAAGAGGAGCGGGAAAAGAAAAGGAGGTGGAGTGGCAGTACTTGACAACAACAGATGGTGCCATCTGGGTTATGTTTCAGTGAAATGTCATTTCTGCAGCCCAGATGTTGAAATCTTGGCAGTAAGTTGTCGCCCATATTATTTGCCAAGAGAGTTCACCAGTGTTGTCTTGGCAACCATTTATATTCCACCTTCAGCCATTGCTGAAAGTGCATGTGATTCCATCAGTTCCGTTGTCGCTAAGCTACAAACCCAGCACCCCAATGCATTTATGGCTATATCTGGTGATTTTAATCATGCCTCATTCTCTGCTACACTTCCAGCATTTCAACAGTGTCAGCTACTCCACCAGAGAAAACAAAACATTGGATTTGTGTTATGCAAATGTAAAGAATGCATACATGTCCAAAACAAGACCTCCTCTGGGACAATCAGCTCACAATCTTGTTTTTCTCTGCTCAGAATACAAACCACTTGTTCAGAGGCAACCTGTGACAAGAAGAACTGTAAGAAAATGGTCACAGGACGCTGAAGAAGCCCTGCAGGGTTGTTTTGAGACGACAGATTGGATGAATCTCTGCCAAGGATATGAAGAGGACATCAATGTCATGACTAGATGTGTCACTGACTATATAAACTTCTGTGTGGACAACATCATACCCACCAGAACAGTGAAATGCTTTACTAATAACAAACCCTGGATCACCAGTGAACTGAAGAATCGGCTAAATGAGGAAAAAAAGAGCCTTCAAGGAGGGAGACGGAATTATTGAGGAGTACACAGAAGCAACTGAAGATCAAGATCAGAGACCGCAAGGAGGCATACAGGAAGAAGCTGGAGAACAAACTACAGAGGAACAATATCAGAGATGTCTGGTCAGGGATGAAGAAGATCAGAGGCTTCAAGCAGAGGAAGGATTGCACAGATGGCAGCCTAGACACAGCCAATGAACTGAACAAGTTCTTCAATAGGTTCAGTTCAGGAACAAACCCAGCATCCTTCTCCCCTGTCCCCAGCCAATCAGACATCCCATCCTCCTCTGATTTAATATTTTCCTGTCACATGCCAGCTTTTTTGTCCTCTAACACAGTCATAAACTCTTCTGGTTCTATAAATCTGTCTTCAACCAAGTCAGGAGATGCTGCTGCCCCATTTATCTCCCACTCTCTCCTATCTGTCTCTAGAAGTCGGGTGAAGAGGCAGCTGGAGAGACGGAACAGGAACAAGGATGCAGGTCCAGATGGTGTCTGCCCCAGAGTACTGAAGGCCTGTGCAGAGCAGCTCTGTGGGGTTCTGCAGCACCTCTTCAACCTCAGCCTGGCCGGGGAGAAGGTTCCAGTCCTCTGGAAGACATTCTGCCTTGTTCCAGTTCCAAAGAAAACTCGCCCATCAGTCAATGACGACTACAGACCGGTTGCCCTGACATCCCACATCATGAAGGTCCTGGAGAGACTCCTGTTGGTCCACCTGAGTAAGCAAACTAGAACATATCAGGACCCGCTGCAGTTTGCTTATCGCCATGGAGTTGGAGTTGAAGATGCCATCATCCAGCTGCTTCAACCAACCCACTGTCATCTGGATGAAGCAGGCAGAACTGTGAGGGTCATGTTCTTTGATTTCTCCAGTGCATTTAACACAATTCAGCCTGATGTACTTTGCCAGAAACTCCAGAAGACACGGGTGGGGGCCTCAACTATCGCCTGGATTAAAGACTACCTGACAAACAGACCACAGTTTGTGAGGCTGAAGAACTGCACATCAAACCAGGCGATCAGTAACATTGGAGCACCACAGGGGACTGCACTCTCACCATTCCTTTTCACCCTGTACACCTCAGACTTCCAGTACAAATCAGAGACCGGCCATCTACAGAAATACTCAGATGACTCTGCAGTTGTCGGGTGTATCAGAGATGGACAGGAAGCTGATTACAGAGAGCTGGTGGAGCGCTTTATGATATGGTGTGGAAACAATCCTCTGACCTTGAACGTGAACAAAACAAAGGAGATGATTTTAGACTTCACCAACATGAAACAGGGTGGAGTCAAAACACTGTTTTCATCATGGGAAAAGAAGTGGAGGTGGTTGAGGAATACAAATACCTTGGAGTTCACCTCGACAACAGACTGGACTGGAGAAAGAACAGCGAAGCCGTTTACAAGAAGGGACACAGCAGACTGCACTTCTGGAGGACGCTTATGTCCTTCAATGTCTGTAGCAAGATGCTGCAGATCTTCTACAAGTCTGTTGTTGAAAGTGTAATCTCTTCAGCCATCGTCTGTTGGGGTAGTAGCATCAGAAGCAGGGACCTGAAAAGGCTCAACAGCCTAATAAAAAAGGCTGGTTCTGTTCTGGGGACGGCTGTGGAACCACTGGAGGAGATAATGCAAAGAAGTATTCTCCAGAGAATCAAGAAAATTATGGACAACCCTGAGCATTCTCTTCACAAGACTGTCCAACAATGGAAGAGTGTCTTCAGTCAGAGGCTTGTTCAGTTTCGCTGTAACACTGACCGCTACTGGAGATCCTTCCTGCCAACAGCCATTGCAATATACAATAACTCTTTGATGACTTGATTATCATTATTATTCTGAGCTACTACAGCAATCAATTTCCCTCTGGGATTAATAAAGTATCTTTGAATTGAATTGGATTGAATTAGGGCTCATGGGACCACAACACAAAATGGAGATTGAACACTGATTTAAGAGTTTCTGATTATTCAACATGACTTACACAGGCAGGTGAACTCCCTCAAGTTGTACCAAGCAGGCTTTTATCCTGCACCCAAAGGTGTAGCCACTCAATGCAATCCAGGACTGCACACAGCCAGGCCACTGGAACAGAGGGGCGTAACACGAGGGATTCTAGTCGATTGGGTTCATATATTTGGTCTCAGAATTGTGTGTACTGAAACTCTAATTTCCCTCTGGGATTAATAAAGTATCTTTGAACTGAATTTGAATATGTCAGTGTTGATGCTAAACCAGCCACAGCTGTGGTGGAAAGGGATCCAAGCCTGAAAACAGTATTTAAATTGACTGGTTGATCTGCATTCCCTCCCTCACTTTTGATCGTGAGTTTTGGGTAATGACTGAAAACTCAAAACTGCAAAAAGGAACGAATCAAACGAGTTTCCTCTGGTTGAACTCGGCCTTAGGGGTAGGATGAGGAGCTCCGTCATTCATAAGTGGGCATGTTGTCAAGATACATATTCATGTAAAAGTAGCTCTTCATCAGAGTGATGGTTAAGAAGCATCTGTTTTCGTTTGCTCCTAAGAGACTGTTAAACTACTGATTCACCAGCAGCTCACCAACCAGTAAAAGATTCTCTGGGGGGCCTTTGCCACCACACAACAAATCATTGGTTGCCCTCTCTACTCCATAGAGAGCATCTAGCTCCCCCTGCCTTAGGAGGTCCCAGAGCATCCCGGCAGATCCGTCCTACCTGGGTCCTCACCTAATTCAGCTTTTCCCTTTTGGGAGAACTCTCAAACCAAGGACAAACAGACTAAAGAACAGGTTTTCTTCCCCAAAGCTGTCATTGTACTTGACTCTGTTTAAAGCATCTGAATCATTTTGCAATTAAACTCTAGATTTGTTGAATCTGTTGACACCAATGAGACCTCCTGTAATGTCTCCCAGTGTGATCATTTTAAACACACTGTCATTGTTTTGTTATTATTGTGCAAAGAAAATGAATGCATTCCAATTGTTTTGTTTTAACTCTTTAGTTTAGTTTTGTGCTTGAACATTAGGCAAATTGAACACATTTGTGCAACCCTGCTGTGCAAACACAAGTCCATAACAACGTCTATTGCAGGTCATTTCCTCATTGGTCCACTCCAGGTGCAGACTGTCATACCAGATGTCATTTTCTTCAACATCTTCACTTTGCATGTTCCGCAGAAGTCTAGAAGTGGTCTTGGACCAGCAGACTCAGAGGTGATTTGTGCTCAGATTGATGGACGTGATGTTTAGCTGCCATGATTTCCTATCAGTAAACCGCCTTCAAGCATCAATGACTTTTGAAAACTAGTAAATTTTGCATATATATCATAATGATGGACAAGTAGAAAGAAGTCCCACACAATGAGTAACCCAGTCACCCTAATTAGGCATGTTTTCATTGTCGGAGCTTCAGGATAGTTTCAGGGAGAGGGAAACTGACCGGGAGATACGATGTCTTCGGTCCTCTCAGCTGTTGTGTCTCCATACAAATTCAGTCCTTTCAGGACCTTGCCCAGATGCCAGCATATCACAGTTGTGTTGACAGGGAGTGATGTCACTGATCAGTTCCAAAAAGCGTCCACACTAATATTAATAACATTAAAGTTTTATTCTGTTAAAGTAAAGCATAATTTAATCTATTCGAAGGACGAGAGAAGGTGTATGACGTCAAATGTGACATTCGATGACCAGAAGAAGCTCAGTTTTTACAGCACTCTGTGAGACAACAAAGCTCCATGTGAATTAAGAGGGAGTTCTGGCATTTTTGGTGTTGAGACTTTAATAATGGTGATTTTAAAGCATGATTGGTACTTATTGTTTCACTTCCATTCTGCTTCACAAGAAACTTTTCTAATTTACTAATGCCAGTTATTATGAACAGCATCTGCGGATGAAATTTCCTACTTAGTTACAACCAATCAGTGGGCGTTAAGCAAACGTGCTCGGCTCTGCCGAGTACCTACCCAGGGACTGAGAAAGTTCCTGGAAAATGGTTGTTTGGCCGGCCCGGTGAAGTGGAGACACACACATGCCGGGAAGTTCTGGTAAATTTTCACTGAAGTTCCAGTTTTCTCAATCAGCTCTGAACCTCATGTCGCCGTCAGCGCTAAAGTTTCTGAACAGCATCTGAAGTAACACACTCTCAAAAGACCTTTTTTTATTACAAAGTTCCACCTTACTCCTGTTCATGAACACAGAACTCTAATCTGGATTTATTTTCATTCTATGGTCTCTTTTTCTTTCTTCTCGCCCTTGAAAATAAGGCCAAACTTAATCACAGCCTAAAGAGGAGAAGGCTTTTTTATTTTTTTATTTTTTTACATCAATTGAACATTAACAAAGACATCATCACAAGCTGCTATTTTTCCTGCTGGAACAGTCTTTCTCTGCCACAGCACTGGTAATAAGAAGACAAATGCTTTCATGCCAAATAAAAGACACTGCTCACTTTTTATTCAGAAAGAAAGACAAAAGACTTATTGACAGGCACAGAAGAAGCAAACCCCATTGTGGTTCTACTGTTTTGTTGGGCGTCATGGTTTTCAAGCAAGAAATGCTCACAGGGAGCCTCTGGCAGCTGTCTTTTGTATGAATATTCTCTAATATCGCAACATTTACAGGTAATAAAAGCCCCAGGCACGTCCGTGAAAAGAAAACACGTCAAATCAACCTTCCTCTAAACATTTCGTCCCACTTAACAGAAAAAAAAAGAAACCAACATGATGCTCAAAATCCGTTGTGCCAGACACCCACGTGCATTTTGTCACTCCTTGCAGCTATTGAAATAAAACAAAAACATCTCCCTGCAACCTTTCAGGGTTGTAATTTACATGGCAACCTCATGTACCCATGGATTTATGATTTTTGAATGCAGCCCAGATTGCAATGGGTGGGTGGGTGGGTGTGTGTGTGGCGGGGGGGGGACAATGGCAGAATAGAACAGGCAAAACATGCCTCACATTTCAAAGGCAGAGGGGCTGAAATCTGACAAAAAGATGGAGAGTCAGGCTCATTGAGCATTAAATCCAACTGAAAATAACTTGAGACAGGAAATTAAGTCATTTATTCAAAATTATCAAAAATCTTTTACTTAATAAATGTTTTGTGGATCTGATGCTGTGTATTAAATATGGAACCACCACTGTCTGCCACCATCTTCTGGCCAACAGCTTTTGTCCAAGGATGCTGTCTCCTGCTTGAGTGAGTTTACCAACAGCATCATTACCATTTTTATCTGTAAGTCAAAAAATATCAAACAGAGAAAAATTAATCCTTTGTGACGGAAATCTTTACCCAGGTTTTATTACATTTTAATAGATCTGTGGATTTGTTTGTAAGCTTGTGGATAGTTCTAGTACAGTGAGCTAAAATCAATATTTAGAGAACAGAAACTGTTTTCTGATGTGATCAGACTGTACCTGTAACTGAAACTGTAATCTGATTACTCTAAACTGTTAGTGTAAGTGTAAGATAGACTTTTGTAAAGAAATCTGTGTTTGGAGTCAAAGTTAATGTGCAGGTGCTTGTCAAAAAATGAGATGATCATGACAAAGTTGATTTATTTCAGGAATTCCATTCAGATAGTGAAACATGAATATTAGATTATTTCATTACACACAAACGGATATATTTCAAATGTTTATTTCCTTTAATTTTGATGATTATAACTGACAACTAATGAAAATCCCAATTCCAGTATCTCAGATTATTAGAATATTGTGAAAAGGTTCAATGTTGAAGACCCCTAGTGCCACAATCAGCTAATTAACTCTTTGACAAAAGACGACCATTGACACCTTGCACAAAGACGGCAAGACACAAAAGGTCATTGCTAAAGAGGCTGGCTGTTCACAGAGCTCTGTGTCCAAGCACATTAGAGAGAAGAAGGGAAGGACAAGATGTGGTAGAAAAAAAGTGTACAAGCAATAGGGATAACCCCACTTTGAGGCTAAATGAGGTGGCCACCACCGACATTTTGACCGTGTCACAGGTTCCGTCAAGCCCAGACAATTCCAAAAAAGGGAAAAGAGGGTGGGGCTGTAAGGCTGGGATCAACTGACGACACCCGGTTGAACTAGCTACAAGCTAACCTGAAGCTAACCCAAAGCTAATGCGGAGGTGGGAGCTAAGCTAACGGAGGTAGCAACCTAGCTACAACCGGAGTTAACTGTGCACAACACCAGAGCTTCTGAGTCAGAGATACACCGGGCTGACCGCTGGGTAAAACCGGGTGGAACACAGAGGTCTCCCGAGACCTCCACAAGCCAGCAGCTGCACAGCAGAAAAGCACTGCTGCGATCTGAGATGCGCAGAGCTGCCGCTGGGGAGAACCGGGTGGAAAGGTTTCCATCCCAGAGCTCCACAAGCCATCAGCCCGTGCAGCAGAGAAGCCGCGATCAGACAGAGATGCGCCGAGCTGTGGGGAGGGGAGAACCGGGTGGAAAATTTCCATCCCAGAGCTCCACAAGCCGACAGCCCGTGCAGCAGACAGAAGCCGCGATCAGACAGAGATGCGCCGAGCTGCGGGGAGGGGAGAACCAGGTGGAAAACATCGGTTTCCCGAGAGCTCCACAAGCCGATAGTCGGAACCCAGCTCCACCAACATGTTATATTTCAACCCATTTTCGAGAGTACAGCATTATGTTAAATGCACTGGGTTTTACCCTATTACATTTAAATTTCATGGTTAAACAGTACATGTTAAAATCTAAGCTCAGCTCGGCAGTGACCTATAATACATAAATATAATTTTACTTACTGAAAAAAATGAAGTGGAGACTCCTTGGATGCTCTATTAGTGCAATTAATGCCACATCAAGTCATTTTGTCCAACAATTGCACAAATAATATCCAAAAAAGAACGCACAAACGCTACAAATTATGGTCTAAGTTGAGAGACTGAAAATGACCGAACAGTTTCCAGGCCAGACCGAGGCTCTACTGAGGCCTTTCCCTGGAGCCAGCTCTGTGGTCGCGTGGGTCTGAGGCAGCGGTCACGTGGGTCTGATGCTCATTAATTATACAGAATTTTAGGCATTTAATACACTTAAACAGAAGATTGAGAAAAAAATTCACCCTCTTCAGAGTTGTCATGAGTGTAAACTAGATCATTTAAACAAAAAACATGTTTTGGAACCAGGCTGTAAACATGTTTATTTCTGCTGTGAAATTGACATTTTTAACATGGGAGTCAATGAGAATTTGCTCGCTTCTGACACCAGCCCCCAGCGGATGAGGGAGGAACTGCAATTTAGTTCACTTGCGGGATTGCTTCAATTTTTCACCCGCATTGTGGGGGTGTCACGGCTGCCAGCCTGGAGAGGGAAAAAGCAGCCAGGATCACCCAGCTCTGGTGATTGACTGGACACCGCCCCTCCTCCTCCTCCCTTCCAGGCTGCTGAGAAGCACAGCTGAACTGAATCCTCCTGATGAGCCACACCTAGGATAAAAAGGCTGTGCCTTCAGCAGTCTGGGAGACAGCAGTGCAGGGGTTCTGCTGTCCTCCAGGTCTTGTTTGGTTTAACCCTGTTGTTGTGATGAGTTTTAACTTATAGTTTTAACTCTGAGTGATCCACATGGATCTTTTGTGCATGTCACCTAGTGTTGACTGTGTTTTAAGGATAACTCAGATTTAGTTTTTAGACTTTTATCAACGTTGTGTTTTTAAAACACCTTCAGTTTAGGTAAAACTTTCAATAAAGTTTTAACCAGGTGTTTTATATAGTTGATAAATTGTCTTTTAACTGTTAACCTTATAGTGAATTTTTCGTTTTGCATTATTTTAACAATGCTCGCCATCTGTTTGCTCGTGTTTTTAGAACCTTTTATCACAATTAAACCCATTTTAAATGCCACTGTCGTATTTCTTATGTTACCCCCTCCTTCACATTTTAACATCTCCTGTCGGGGACGTAACAGGGGGCTTGGATGAAAATAAGTTTTGCTTTTCCTTTGGAAATCAAGGTCCCAGAGTCTGGAGGAAGAGAGGAGAGGAACAGAGTCCATGTTGCCTGAGGTCCAGTGTAAAGTTTCTACAGTCATTCATGGTTTGGTGTGCCATTTCATTTGCTGGTCCACGGTGTTTTCTGAGGTCCAAGGTCAATGCAGCCGTCTACCATGCTTGTTGTTGCTGACCAACTTTATGGAGAAGCAGATTTAATTTTCCAACAGTACTTCGCACCTGCACACAGTACCAAAGCTACTGGTACCTGATTTAAGGACCATGGTATGCCTGTTCTTGATTGGCCGGCAAACTGGCCTGACCATATTATATTATATTACTAAAGTGACAAAACAAAGACAGCTGTCAACAGACTATTTAATTTTATTATTGTTGTGTGATGAACATGACACAATTTAATCATAGCTAATGACAATATTTAAAAAATAAAACTATAATAGGGGTAGTAGTTTCTTTATATATGTGTTACTTTTTTCATTAATTTCATTCAAAATAAAAACAAATAAAACAAACAATAAATACACAACAAAAATCAAATTTGAACGAAAAGGAGCAGAATGAAGAAAAACATCCTTTAATTTCTGCCCCCTTTTCCAGTTGAAATAATCAATTTATATATAATTACCATTTGTCGGACACGCATACACATTCATTTTAATCTTTTTCCTGTTCTAAATTCCAGTGTGATCATGATCATTGATTTAATTTAGATTTTCATAGTTATTTAGTACACTCAATTTGGTACATTTTTTGAATATATTAAATGACAGAGTTTTTTAATTTCCCTTTTAAGGTTATTCCATAATTTAACACCATTTACAGATATGTTCCACTCCTTCATTTTAGTTCTAAATCTAGGTTTTGTAAACACATCAGTTTCTTTCAGAATGTAATTACTAGTTCTCTTTTCAAATATCCCCTGAATGCTTGTTGGCAGAGTACCTAGATTGGCTTTATACATGGTTTGTATTATTTTCCAGTCTTTTACATCATGAAATTTCAGTAATTTATATTTAATAAACAACGGGTTCGATGGATCTCTACAGCCACTGTAACTGATGATTCTCAGAGCTCTTTTCTGTTAAATAAATAAGGGTTGTGTATAGTTTTTGTATGTTGCTCCCAGATTTCTACACAATAAGTCAAGTATGGAACAATTAGTGAATTGTAAAATGCCAACAAACCAGAATTAGTCAGTAAAAATTTGACTCTATGTAATACTCCTAAGGATTTGGCAATTTTACCTTTAATGCAACTAATATGGGATTTCCATGACATGTCTTCATCAATAGGAACTCCAAGAAATTTAGTTTATTTTACTCTTTGAATTGCAATCCCATCTATTTCCATTGCCACATTACTGTTTTTTATCATTAAACAGTATAAAATTTGTTTTATTAAGATTCAGTGTCAATCTATTTATATCAAACCAGTTTTTAATTTTAATCAGTTCATCATTTATCACTTCAGCCACCTCCTCAATATTTGATCCTGAGTAAAACAGTGTTGTATCATCTGCAAATAGAATGGTACAGAGTGTCTTAGATACATTTACCAAGTCGTTAATAAACAAAATGAACAGTTTTGGTCCAAGGACCGACCCTTGTGGCACTCCACAATTAATTTCACATAGTTTTGATTTATGATCCTTTATCTGATCAAACTGTTTCCTTTTTTCTAAATAACTTCTAACCCATTGATGAGCCACACCTCTTATTCCATACTGACTTAATTTTCCAAGTAACCTTGAGTGATCAATGATGTCAAAAGCTTTTTTTCAAATCAATGAAAACACTAACAAAGTCATTTTTATTGTCAATTGCTGTTGATATTTTATCTGCTAATTCCATTATTGCCATTGCTGTGGAATGTTTAGTCCTAAACCCATATTGTTCATCGTTTAAAAAAAATTTTTTTCAATGAATTTATCCAACCTTGATACAAATACTTTTTCCAATATTTTAGAAAACTGTGGAAACAGTGACACCGGTCTGTAATTATTGAAACTATGTTTATCACAACTCTTGTACAAAGGAATGACTTTCGCTGTTTTCATTGCATCAGGAAAATTTCCAGTAGAAAGTGATAGATTACAAATGTAGGTGAATGGTTCAATGACAGATTTATGATGGTTTTAACAGTTATCATGTCCAGGTTCTGATAATCGGTTGACCGTTTGTTTCCACAGTTTTTTACGTTTCGTATTTCTTTTTTATCTACTTTGTCAAGGACAATACTATTGACAGTACTAATCAATGTGGTCAATTTATCTTCTATTATTGGTTTGTTCTCCATCAAACTCCTACCTACATTTACAAAAAGTCATTAAACTCATCAGTGATTTCTTTATCATCATAAATATCTTTTTCGTCCTTGACAAACTGATTTGGAATACTGGATTTTGTTTTCTCTCTATTAGTCACACTGTTTATTATTCCCCAAGTAGCTTTAGTGTTATTTTTAATCTGAATCAATAGATTACCATGATAATCTTTTTTTTTTTTTGCTTCCTAATTATTGTTACCAATATATTTTTATATTTTTATATCTATCTTCTGCTTCCCTTGTTTGCAATTTTAAAAAACTTCCATATAAATTATTCTTTTTTTGCACACACATTCTTTAATCCCTTATGGGCTCGACACATGGGAGGCGACATCGCCTCTCCTCCATTCATTTTCAATGAGACATGCGCGACAAAGCGATAATCGCGGGTCTCCCTCCTACCAAGCGAAATGCGAAAAATGTGCGTGTGAAATTTTGCGCTCGTGCACGTGTCGTGCACAGGCGACCCAGCCACGTGATCCCAGAAAGTTGAAACATTTTCAGCTTTTCATCGCTGTCGCTCGGACGAGGACCAATCAACGGAGGTTTCATTCACTGACCAATGAGCGGACATAATGCTCCGCACATCTCTGAGCAAACATGAAGGAGAAGTTGATTATTATTATGTTTTATATATATATATATATATATATATATGGGCTGCATGGTGGCGCAGTGGTTAGCACTGTTGCCTCGCAGCACAAAGGTTGCAGGTTCAAAACTCCGCTGCGGCCTTTCTGCGTGGAGTTGCGTGTTCTCCCCATGCATGCGTGGGTTTCCTCCGGGTACTTCGGTTTCCCCCACAGATCACAACATGCCCTATAGGTTATAAATTGTAAGTCGCTTTGGATAAAAGCGTCTGCGAAATGAATAAACATAAACATATAGTAAAATCACAAGTAAGATTTCACATAACTCTAGCAGCACCTTGTGAAACATCATATCTACCACTTTTTAAACTCTGAACTGCTTAAATAACCTTGATTCCCTCCAACCTGACACAGCCAAACAAAATAACGGAAGTTTCAATTTCGCCATGGAACAGAACGCGTAGATGGCAAATCCGCTGGCCGCTGCCGTGAAATGCCTCCCGTGTGTCATGGGCTCAACACACGGGAGGCGACATCACCTCTCCTCCATTCATTTTCAATGAGACATGCGAGACAAAGCGATAATCACGGGTCTCCTTCCTACCAAGCGAAACGCGAAAAACGTGCGCGTTAAATTTTGCGCTCGTGCACGTGTCGTGCACAGGCGACCCAGCGACGCGATCCCAGAAAGTTGAAACATTTTCAACTTTTCATCGCTGTCGCTCGGACGAGGACCAATCAACGGAGGTTTCATTCACTGACCAATGAGCGGACAGGATGCTCCGTACACCTCCGAGCAAACATGAAGGAGAAGTTGATTATTATTATGTTTTATAGTAAAATCACAAGTAAGATTTCACATAACTCTAGCAGCACCTTGTGAAACATCATATCTACCGCTTTTTAAACTCTGAACCGCTTAAATAACCTTAATTCCCTCCAACCTGACACAGCCAAGTGAAACAACAGAAGTTTCGATTTCGCCATGGAACAGAACGCGTAGACGGCTTTGCCGCTGGCGCGGATCGCCTCCCGTGTGTCAGGTAATAAAAGCGACGGCGACAAATTTCGCTGATCGCGGTCGTTTGTCGCTTCCCGTGTGTCGAGCCCATAAGTCATCCAAGGTTGATTTTCCCTTCTACCTGTAAATTTGATTAATTTGCAGTCATCATTATATGACTTCAACAGCATTTTCATGAAGGATGTGTATGCAGTGTTGACGTTACTGACGTATACATCCTTCCAATTTTGTTTATTGAGATCTTTGTTTAATGCCTCTATGGCTTTAACTGATTTATCTCTTCTGTAGTTCATGGTGATGTTTTGTTTGATGGAAAGTTTGTATTTGAAGACTGCGAAAACAGGTAGGTGGTCACTAATATCCATCATTAATATCCCTGTTTTCCTGACATCATCCTTATTGTTAGTGAATATATTATCAATGATTGTTGCAGTCCGAGATGTAATTCTGGTTGGCTTGTTTATCAAGGGAAATAAACCTACACTATACAGTGAACCTGCAAAATCCTTAGTTATCTGTCCAGCCGCATGTTCTAAATTAATATTAAAGACCCCACATAGAAATAATGTTTTGTATTTAATGTGATCAACCAATTCAATAATTTTTTCATTAAAAGTCCCAATACATGATCCTGGAGCTCTATAAACACAACTAATTAAAGTATTTTTAGCAGCTTCATTGCAGATTTCTACTGTTACAATTTCCATAACATTATCTTCAATCACTGTAATTTCCTTAATTAGTTTACATTTTAGATATGATTTAATGTACAGGGCAACCCTGTCATGGTCTGCGTCTCCCTCATGTGTCTCCTTGTGTTCTCCATCCCCCTCTAGGATCCCCTTACATGTCTCCTTGTGTTCCTCATGTGTCCCCTCCAGGTTCTGATGGCTTGGTAATTTTATTTAAGCTATTATCTTCATTAGAAAAAATAAAATAACTTTTTTAAAATTACATTTATTTTTAATTAAATATTGTTAATATGGAAAAATCTTTAGTATAATAATACTGTAATAATATATAAGGTATATTTTCTTAATTTCATTGTATTTGGCTCATATGAGTTTGTCTGTTACTCGAGCTGCTTACCCAGCTCTCTTACTGTGGGTAATGAGGTAATGACCAGTAATCATGTGTCCAAAAGCAGAAAGATAATTTTCTGCTGCTAATATTCAGTGTTACATCACTTTGAAACCTTCATCCACCATACCAAACAGCAGTCTCATGTAATTGATCAGAGGATGAAAAGGCAAAGATAAACTGCAGCCAATGCTGAAACAGCCTGAGTTGCTCTTCATCAACTGGAACTTATTTGCTGACATTTTATTCCTTTTATCTTAATAACCTGTTGAGTTGGAAAATATACATTGGTTTGTTTGTTTGTTTACTTTGCACAAAATTTAAAAAAAATTACAATTCGGGCATTACGTTTGTATCAAATGTCAACAGTTTACCCCAAAACACAGCTTTAAACATACACATGCACACACTCACTATTTATCTATTCATCCATTTTTGTCCACTTAACCACTCTCAGGTCACAGGGGCAGCAGCCTAAGCAGGAAGGCCCAGACTTCCCTCTCCCTAGTCACTTGAACCAGCTCCTCCAGGGAAATCCTCAGGTGTTCCCTGGCCAGCTGAAAGGCATAGTCTCTCCAGCGTGTCCTGGGTCTTCCTTTAGGTATTCTCCTGGTTGGACGTGCCCAGAAAACCTCACCAGGGAGGCATCCTGGAGACATCCTAACTAGATGCCCGAGCCACCTCAACTGGCTACTCTTGATTTGGAGGAGCAGCGGGTCTACTTCGAGCCCCTCCCGGATGTCCAAGTTTCTTCCCCATCTCTAAAGGAGAGCCCAGATACCCTGTGGAGAAAACTAATTTCAGCCGCTTTTATCCACAATCGCATTCTTTTGGTCACCACGCAAAGCTTGTGACCATAGGAGAGGGTTGGATTGTAGATCAACCGGGAGAGCTCTCTTCACCACGATGGACCGGTACAATGCCTGCATCACTGCAGATGCAGCACCAATCTGCCAATCAATCTTTTTCTCAATCTTTCTGCACTCGTGAACAAGACCCCGAGATACTTAAACTCCTCCACTTGGGGCAGCACCTCATCCCTGACCTGGAAAAGGCATTTTACCCTTTTCCCACTCAAAGCCATGGTCTCGGATTTAGAGGAGCTAATTCTCACCCCAGCTGCTTCACACTCGGCTGCAAAGTGATCTTTGGTTACAGAAGCTGACTCATAATTATGTTCTGACAAAAAAGACAGAGTTGTGACCAAGTCACTGCTTTGCAAGTCACAAGTAAGTTACAAGTCTTTCCAGACAAGTCTCAAGTCAAGTCCAAGTCAAAGACAACCAAGTCCAAGTACAGCCCAAAGTCAAAGATGTGGAAGTCCAAGTCAAGTCCAAGTCCTTAACTTTGAATTTTCAAGTCATAATCAAGTCATCTGTCCAACTTCAATTTAATGATGATGATAATAAATAAATTCCAGAAATAAATCTTCTTAAAGCTTCATTTATTTGCTCAAACAAGCAGGAACTGCAACTGAAACTGATTATAAACAACATGCTGCTGCATTTAGCCGTACAAGATCAAACCCAGAACGAAGAATGATTTATGATTTTTGTCCATGTCATGCCACTTTTGTGCTAAAATATCAAATATGCCCAAGTCATCATCAAGACCACAGATGCAAGTCGATTCAAGTTGCAAGTCATTGGCGTTTAAGTCCAAGTCAAGTTGTAAGTCTATAGATTTTATCAAGTCAAGTCAGAAGTCATTAAAATAATGACTCAAGTCTGACTAGTCCAAGTCATGCGACTCGAGTCCACACCTCTGAAAAAAGGTACCATAAGATAAATTTCTGAGGACAATAAATTAGTCTTAAAAATATGAATTTCTCTATCAAATCCCTAACGGGGAGGAGTCAGGGCCCTAGGACACAATTAAGAGAAGAGTTATTTTATACCCAGCATGAAGTGCCTCCATTAGAAAAGATAGCTTTGCCCTTGGCTTGGTGCTTTACAGATGATTGAATATTCCCTCTGATGAAATAAGTAATAATATGGAACGTTTGATAGTGCTGAAGCTGTCTCTGAAGTGAGCTGTAAAAGGTTCTGAGGGACTAGCTGATGTTTCAGAGCTTTTGGCTTCTCCGTCAGAAGTCCAAGTGATTAATGAACACTGAGAGATTTTTTATTTTCTTTCAAATTCTGATTTAATTAATTGAGTCTGTTTGGTTTCTGGGTTTGTACAACATCAGTGTAGTTGTATCCACACAACACTGGCTGATCTACAGCGCTCCAGACTTTTTCTTTCCACCAGCCAAGCGCTGAATAATCCATGCAGTCTGAAAGTTCATCATGGAGCAGTGTTTGTCTAGGTTTTGCTCTGAAAGAATGCTTACCTGTGGAGGTAAAGATGGCAAAGTAAAGAACAGTTTACAAGTCCCTACAATTTTTTGACTTGTACTGAATTATCACATAAATAATAGTCATTGTAGGATCAGACAGACAGACATTGTAGGATCAGACAGACAGTCATTGTAGGATCAGACAGACAGACAGACAGACGGAATCTATCTATCTATCCAAGCCTTTCTCGGGGGATCCTATTTTGCCTGTTTTTTGCTAGAGGCCCGGTACAGTGGTACCTAATCTGCTGAAACTGATTTGCACTGATTTTAGAGGCATACCATGCAGGCAAAATTGAATTTGTGTGAATTGCAATCACAACTTCCTGGAAGTGTCTGGATCATTTCATCCAATCAAACACAAGGAACCGTTGACCCTCTCAGGCTCTAAATGAGTTTTGATAAAAGGACGAACTACTAAGTCCTTCAGGGGTACTTCTGAGTAAAAAACTGCTCATGAAATACGTATGTGGAGTAACCAGGTAGGTAGGCTTTAACGTTGCTAATCTGCAATGCCTGCCTCCAGAGGGTTAAAGGTGTTGTTAACATTTAAAAAAATGGTTTTTCAGTCATTTCTGATTATAGTCAGTCGTTCTGAGTTTTTCATGCAGGCTGAACATGAAACTAGTCTCCTACACCCATCTCCTGCTTTTGCTTCTGATGAAAAAATATACAGTGAAACTCTAGGATTTGAAAATCCTCACAGGTCTGTCACACTGTGAATTAGTATTCATGGACTCATCCATCAAGACAGGGAAGGCTGTTGGTTAAACGTCTGGGAATCAGCAGAGAACGTCTCGGCTAGTTTATTCTAACCGTTAGCATTAGCAACTTCACTTCATGGCAGAACTCCTTCAGACTTGTATTTGTTGAGATAAAACATCCTCGTTGAAAGTCGGCAGTAGCGTTGCATTGCAGTTATCCAGTCCGGGGCAAGCTGTCCAAAAATCAGGAAATAAAACTCCAAAACCTGCCGTTGAAGCTCAGCTGTCATGTGGGCAAATCCCCCCCACCCCCAGAACGACTCACAAAGCATTCATTCCTACTACTGTAAATGTTATGCTTAAACAATTCCACCTCTCCATTGAGCTAAATTGGGCAGCCGTTTTACCAAAGTTTAACTGAGAGGAGTGTGAAGTGAGACAAACTTTGGAACGTGCAAATCTTCTATAAAATATCCTGATTTTAGGTGGAGCTAGAGAGGAAACAGTATAATGGTTGATGACAGTCTGATTACAACAGTCATTTTGTTTGGACTGGTGAGTGACAGCAACAACTGTTATCCACATCTGTTTTTAAAGCTTGCATGAGTGCAGTTAACACATGGCACGTGCTTCTACGACAGCACAGCTCTGAAATGTCCAAGTTGCACAACGCTTGCCATCATCATCCTGCCTGTGGACACCAATGTAGCTGCCAAAAGACCTGTCCAGTCTTCCGACAGCCTGCTCATTGCCTCCATCAGTTTAGGATCAAATGATTTCTATGCAAGTTAACATGCTGGCTGTTTCCATTACCTTGTCAGGATGTTTTGACAGGCGCCGCCTTCCCTGCTCTGAAGCTCTGGCGTATGAATGAACAGAGTGGAGGGGAACTATTGACATTATGTGGGATTTGTAGATAGTGTGTTATTTCCCCAGAGAATTTGGCTGTGTGTTCTCAGCAGAAAACAAAAGCGCAGTGAAAGAAGGTCTTTTGAAATCAGCAATGCCTTCTGACATGTACCGGGCATGCTCTGCCCGTTCTGGATGAGAATGGGTGTTAGCATGGCTGTGAGATGTTCTTCTATGTGTAGTTTAAGGTGGAAAAAAAGAAATACGTCCAAAGACAGAACTCTGTACATTTGCTGATTTAAGTTTTACTTTCTTTAGATTAATTACCCCTTAAAAGCAGTTTGTGAAGCTGTAATCCAGCCCTGAACTGTCAAACCTGCTAAACATCTAAAGTTTTTGCTTTCATGCAAAGAGAATATTTGATATCCAAACACTTTCAGCTGGTAGAGCGGGAATGGCCTGCTGCTGCTCTGAGGGCAACAAGACTTTCCTTTCAAGTAGAGGAAAATTGAGCTGTTTTATAGAAAAATGCAGGGCTATCACCAGAAGCTTAGTTTTACAGCATTAAGATGTTCCTCTGGCCTGTTCTTTTTATAAGAAAATGTGATTCCAGGCAGCAAACATGACTGATGGATTTGAAAGACCTGCTGGAGTTTAAATGAGGGTTCCTGTTGAAGCTCAGAGGAAAAGATGATCTCTGGGTAAAGTAATAGATCATTTTACTTTGTTGTTGTTTTTTATTACACACAGAGCAAATAAAGCTTGTTTTATCGTTGCGGAGATGTTTCGATGTCTACTGCTGCCCTCGTCAGAGCAACTGCCGATGTTGGTGGCGTCACTTCTGTCATTTCAATTTGGCTGTCTCATAATGATGGTCAGGTTGTCTTATATGGTAGAAACTCAGACATGCTAGTTTTTTCTACAATAACTGTTAAATATATCATTGTATTTATTTATTAATAGGACTATCAGAAGAAAAAGAATAAGATGATGTTTTGATCCTTTCTTACGAACATTACAGTCATCCTTTTTCTCGTTCCCACACTTTCAGTTTGAAAACATTATACAGAGCTCAACACCTGTGACAAAGTATAATAACAGTAATTTATTTAATATAACAAGTAAAAGGCTGATAGAATGTGCAGGATGAATTCACGACGCATGCAAATCAGGTTAGGCATATTTATCCTGCAGCATCATCTTCCTCTTCTTCCAGCTTCTTCTCATGCTAGGGTTTCTGTCATCTTTGTATTTCCAGTTTTCTTTTTTTAATCATTTTTAATCTTAATATTTTTCTCTCTTTTTTTTACTTTTTAATCAATTTTACATATTTTTGTAATCATGAAACTCCTTGTGATTTATGTCTAAAGAGGTGCTCATAAATATTTTTTTTTCTTCTTCGTTGTCTTCTGAATAGCATTGAAGGCTCAGCTCAGTGTCAAGATAAAGATATCAGTCAGACTTGTTGACACCAAAATGCCAGCTTTTGGATGAGTTATGCTGCCTTTGTTCCCAGACTGCCTGTTTATTTGTGGTTACCATATTTTTAAAGGTAGATTGGGAAACAGAGCTTCGTTTATCAGGCTCCTCTCTTGAGGAACCAGCTTCCAGGTGTCAGGATCTGGTGGAAGTGAAGAACCAAACAGATAAATCCATAGGCAGCCAGGTGAAGATTACTTCAAGTTTTTAATAATGAAAAAATCTCCAGAGCAAAGGCAGAACAAACCACAAAGAGCTAAAGGTGAGAAGTGGAGAAGGGAGACACAAGGGACTAGAGGTTGTATCAACTTGTCGACTAGTCGACTTCACTGCTCTGTAGTGACTTTTTATGCCTTTCATACTAACTAACTAACTAAAACTTTATTTATATAGCGGCTTCACATGGCCCAAGGACCAAACAAAGCGCTGCACAGCAGAAATAAGCATTAAAAAAATAAATTTCTTAAATAAAAAATAAAAACATATAAAACCACTGAAAACCAGCAAAAACATGCAGATAAAATCTAGGTGGGGCAGCAAAAAGTGCAAAGCCATCAGTTAACGGGACTCTTCCTGAATAAAAGCTAAAGAATAAAAGTGAGCTTTCAGCTGGCTCTTAAACTTGCCGAGCGTGCTGGCCTGTTTAACCCATGCAGGTAGCTCATTCCAGAGCCTCGGCCCCAGCACCGAGAAAGCACGACCCCCTCGGGATTGTAGTCTGTGTTTCGGAACGACTAACAGTCCTTGTGCTGACCGAAGGTTCCTTGCGGGAACATAAGGCTGAATAAGGTCTGCCAAATAACGTGGAGCCAACTCATTTAAACATTTAAAAACAAACATCAGAACTTTACATGAAATTCTAAAAGAGACTGGAAGCCAGTGTAGGGATCCCAAGACGGGCGTGATGTGTTCAGATCTCCTGGTACCAGTCAGTAACCTGGCTGCCGCATTTTGGACCTTCTGTAATTTCGCTATGGAGGCCTGCTTGATGCCTGCATAAAGCGAGTTACAGTAGTCCAGTCTGGTGGTAATGAAGGCGTGAATGACAGTTTCCAGATGTTTACGAGATAGCAGCGGCTTAATCCTAGCTATTCTCCTGTGATGGAAATAGCAGGATCTGATTGTTCCATTGACCTGGGTGTCCAGTGTGAGCTCTACATCCAACTTCACCCCCAGGTTGGTGACCACAGCCTTCTCAAAAGGCGCTAGTGAAGGAGAGTCAATCCCTTGGGCACATCCAAGTTTGAATTCCGGGCAGAACAGGATAGTCTCAGTTTTATTCTGGTTGAAGAACAGTACATTTTGAGCCATCCATAACTTAACCTCCTCCAAGCAGTCCAAGAGCGGTTTAAAAGAACTTGAGTTATTGCATGATACAGGTAAATAGATTTGACAGTCATCCGCATACAGGTGAAACTTGATGTTGTGCCGACGAAACAAGTCACCTAGCATTAGCAGATAGAGGGAAAAGAGGAGAGGTGCCAGGACTGATCCTTGAGGCACTCCACACTGCAAATCAGCAGTATCAGACAAACAGTTCCCCAGTCTTACACAAAAATTCCCTCCTGACAGGAATTATTTTATCCACTGGAGTGCTAAGCCTGATATTCCCACCCAGTGCTCCAGTCGACCAATCAGGATATTGTGGTCTATGGTGTCAAATGCCGCAGTCAAGTCCAAGAGCACCAAAACCACAGCCTCCCCAGAATCGTTTGCCATCATGATATCATTCAAAACCATCAACAGGGCTGATTCTGTACTATGGAGAGACTTAAACCCAGACTGAAAAATCTCTAGCATCTCATTTTCCTGTAGAAAGGATATCATTTGGGCATACACAAGTTTTTCTAAGACCTTAGCTAAGAACGGCAGTGTGGAAACAGGCCTATAGTTAGATATAATTGCCAAGTCTAGGCCAGCTTTCTTCAGCAGATGGCGCTCTACTGCATGTTTAAAAGAGCTGGGAGCATCACCCTATAGTAGACTGCTATTTATAATTTCTAAAACATAAGGAGACACAGCTGGAAAAACTTCTTTTAGAAGTTTAGCAGGGATTGCGTCCAATACAGAACCAGATGGTTTCAGACTGTTGACCACCTTCTCCAACTCTATGGGAGATGTTGAATAAAAGCTCTCCAGGAGCCCTGGGGCAGGACCCCGCAGAGGAGGATGGTAATTGGAGGGTGTGATCGAAGCCTTCGTCCACCCCACTTTGTCCACAAAGAAGTTGAGGAAATTATTGCAGGATTCTGTAGTGTACTCAATAGCCAGTGGTTCATTTGCATTTAAAATAGAATCCAAAGTGCTAAAAAGAACCCGAGGATTCTGTGAGTTGGAGGAAATAATGTCAGCAAAGAACTTAATTCTTGCCTCTTTCACCACTTTCTGGTAGGCTACCCAGCTATCTCTCAGTAGGTCAAGGGAGATCTGAAGCCCATCCCGCTTCCACCTATGCTCTGCCTTTCCATATTTCCTTTTTAAGTCCTGTGTGGTCATATTTAGCCATGGCTCCTTTTTACATTTATGTTTCTTAGCCTGCACAGGTGCTACAATATCTTAGACCTTCGAGCATGTCATGTTAAAATGTGCAGTAAGCTCCTCAGTGCTACTAGGCCCAGCAGTTTGCCCCTGCCCCACCAACCCAAACACTGAACAAAACTCAGTGGCCGTAGAGGACTTTAACACCCGGCAGAGTTTCACAGGAGGACACTGCATCACAGGCTGACAGGGGAAAGGCATATTAAGTGAAACAGGTCTACAGTCTGAGAAAAAGGCCTCCCCAACCTGCAGATTGGAAGCAGATACCCCAAAAGACAACACAAGGTCCAGGATATGCCCACATACCTGTGTAGGTTAGTCAACTAACTGAGACAGATTAAAAGAGTCAACAAGATTTAAAAAATCCTTCACCAAAGGCTTATCATGACAGCAAACATGGATGTTAAAATCCCCAAGAATTAAAACCTGATCATATTTGGGAATAGACAAGCCGCTGTCACGTGATAATGACCAACAAGATTCAGTCCTCGGAAAACACAGCATGGGCATGGACTTGCAGAGTCCAGCACCAGTGCATGGAGCTCACCTTGTGTATTGGTTCCTAAACCGGATGGCACCCTCCGATTTTGCACAGACTATCGAAAGGTAAACGCAGTCACAAAACCTGACTGTTTTCCACTTCCTCGAATGGAAGACTGTATCGACCGTGTAGGTCCTGCAAAGTTTGTTACAAAGCTAGACTTATTGAAAGGGTATTGGCAAGTCCCTATGACACCCCGTGCTTCTGAAATCGCCTCATTTGTAACTCCTGACCACTTCCTTCAGTACACATTTATGCCTTTTGGATTATGAATGCACCAGCTACATTTCAGCGCTTGGTGCAAAAAGTGTTGACCGGAACAGAACACTGTGAAGCATATTTAGATGATATAGTGATTTATTCTACTACATGGTTGGAACATCTCAAAACTCTGTCTGAAGTATTTCGCCGCTTCCGAGATGCTTCCCTCACCATAAATCTTGCCAAATGTGATTTTGGTAAAGCTATGTTGGACAAGGTCATGTTCGTCCTATAGCTGCAAAGATCCAGACGATCATTGATTTTCCAGCCCCACAGACCAGGCGAGAGCTGCGTAGATTCCTGGGTATGTGTGGATTTTATCGTGGATTTTGTAAAAACTTTTCTGAAGTAGTCAGCCCATTAACAGATCTACTTAGTCCCTCAAGATCATTTGTTTGGTCCTCTAGCTGTCAAACAGCGTGTGAATCTGCTAAAACTTTGCTGTGTAGCGCACCAGTGTTGGCTGCGCCAAACTTTGAGCATCCTTTTAAGTTAGAGGTGGATGCCAGTAAGTGTGGAGTCGGTGCTGTTCTTCTGTAGACGGATAGTTACAGAGTGGACCATCCAATCTGCTATTATTCAAAAAAGTTTAACAAGCACCAAGCACATTATAGCACTATTGAAAAAGAAGCTCTTGCTTTATTGTTGTCGTTACAACATTTCGAAGTGTACATCGGCTCTGGTGTGGATCCAGTATGGGTGTACACAGATCACAACCCATTGGTGTTTCTGAAACAGATGCAAAACTCTAACCAGCATCTGATGCGATGGTCCTTGTTGCTACAGGATTTCAACCTGCAGATCCTATACAAGAGGGGTAAGGACAACGTAATAGCTGATGCATTGTCAAGAGCTGTGTAGGAATTTTTTTTATTTTTTATGAAACAGTCTATGTTTGTTTCATTCTTAGTTGTGGGGGTGTTATGACCACGGTCCTATGGAACATTATTAATTTTATTTTTATACTATTCTTTTTTTAGTGTCATTTTGAGTGTGCAGGTGCCCTCCTAGGATTGGTGGATGATGGCCAGGGGACGTTTGGATTGGAAGATCAGCTGGAGCAAAGCTGTTAAAAGGAGCCTGATTAAATGCAGCTGGGTTCTTCATTCTCCACTCATTCCAATCAGCCACCACTTGATGCTCTGTGTTTGTGTGATGCCCTTGTGCTTTTGTGACTATTACCTGCCATTTGAGGATTCTGTAGGGGTGAACCGCCGTTTTTCTTTGCATTACTGTTTTCTCCTGTTTTGGATAGTCAGGGAGGTAAGTTTGGTTGTCAATTATTTCCGTTAAGTTTGTAGGTCAGTTGTCATTCTGAAGTTAGAGGTGTTTTGTTTATTGTTTTAGGCATTGGTTCACCCTGAGTTATTAATCCTCCCTCGTCCTTAGTTCATCGCCTTGATCTTGTGAATACATTATTGTACTCTGAATTCTGGTGTGGTGGTTTGGAATTGGTAGAAGATGGAACCATTTTTATGTTACAACCTGGCCCTCCTAGATGGGTTGTAACAGATGGAGCTTCTTTGCTGTCCTATCTGGGATCAGGCCTCCATTCCATTCCTCGCTGTGCTACAGATAAACTCACACCTTGCTGCAGCTTTGCACTGGATCAACTCAGGAGCCCTGATGCCTTCGTCACAAATGCAGTGTATTTATCTAATCACTCATCAGAATTCTGGAAATTGTGCAAGAACTAAGGCAGAACAACGTCTAGTCCCTCTTAAGACATTCTGAGGGTTTTCCAAAAGGAAATGCGTAATCTATGTCACATGTTTGCCTACTGTAGTGTTCTAGTCAGACATGCACAGACATATTTTGTGAGGATTAAGCTATAGGGGGGTTGGATCCTAATCAAATATGAAGAATTGGGCAGTGGTTTTAGTCTAACTTACCTACACTGATCACCGGTGCCCTTTAAAGAGCAAGTCACCTCCAAATCAGCTTTTTTTCTTAATAAACTATATAAATGCGTGTCTAATCGTGCTGTAGACATATGTCGTCAATAATTTGGCACTTAAGCGCATTTTTGTTAAAATTGAAATTTTCTGTCTAAAACTATCAATGTTCCGCCCTCTTCAGGTAAAAACTCTGCACTACATTTGATTTTAAATCTACCATCACTATTAGCTAAGAAGTACCCTATGATGTTAGCTGGTACCATATGATGTCACATTGCCTCTGTGAGCCTGTGTGTGTGTTTGTTATCGGCTCTGCCCTCTTGTTCTGCCAGGCAACACCTCCTTATGGCTCATTTTTCAAACAAGAAATGGGAGCGGAGTTAAATTCTAGTAGGGATGACTTGCTATTTAAATTGTAGTTTGCTCTTAAACAAACTAGGGGGAAGTAAATTATTATTAGTAGTTAATTTTCTAACTAATGCAAAAAAAAAAAGCTATTTTTGACTTCCTACTGCTGTTTATTTACTTTCCAAAAACAAATGGAAAGTTTTCCACCAGTTTCATTGTTTGTCCTAAGTCCTTCCACCAGTACGATGTGCCTGGGGAAACTCTAAAGCAAGCATGTTCAAAATGCGGCTCTTGGAGTGATTCAGCGAGGGGCAACTTTCCTTTTCCCTTTCTCATCTCACCTGGTCTACAGCCAAAACCCAGCCTTCCTAAAAAAGGAAGCCTCTCCAATTGAGACTTAGTCAAGATCAGGGCCGTGGTCAGCTTGTGGGACTTACAGATTCGGCAATGATTCAGTAATGCCAATCCAACTGGACACTGTAGTGGTTAACAAACAAGGAGAAAGAAGTGAGAGATGCAGCAATCCCAAACAATGACAAAGATTACGGGGAAAAAATTGGAGAACACTGTGGAGAACATACCAATACCACATAGAACAGCTCATACCAAGATCTGTACCACTGCTGTGAGTTGCTAAACACTTCTCCAGTGTGGAGCCCCACTCACATTTAAATGCAAATCCTTTAACAGGATAATAACTGAATCAGAAGTCAGGACGTGTTGAGTTACTAAGTAGAAAATATTAGAAATCCACAAAGGAGCTGGAGCTCATTTTCTCTGTTAAATAAATTCTCTCCATCTTCCTTACAGTGTCAATCTGCTGATGGCATCAGGGACAATAAATTACTGATAAATTGGTGTCAAAACCAGTCGTCTGCCTTCCTGTTATGTGTTATCTCATGTTGCTTTTGAAAAGAGGTTGCAAGATGCAAGATCCCTGTTCTCCTGTACAATACAAGCATGGGGATGGCGATGTAACCAAGTCAATTATGAAAAACCAGTGAGAATGGCTGAGGCTGAGACTTAAAGGGCATGGCTGGTGTGTGGGTATGCATGGAAGACAACCAAGTGGTGCACAGTAGTTGTATTGAAGCTTTTGGCGAGGCCACGGAGGAGGACTATTGGATCAGCTCCAAAGAATTACATGTACACTGTCCAGTGTCTCGGGGGGGGGGGGGGGGGGGGGGGGGGTAAAGGAAGCAACTGTCTCACACTGTTTATGGTTGGGACCAAGAACTGATGATGATCAGGCAGCGGAAAGAATAGTTTGGGGAGCTCCTCAACCTTGGAAACACATATTCCAGTGACAGAACATTATAGGAAGACCTGGAGATGAATTAGTCAATTTCTAGTCTAGCGGGTGCTGAGGCAGTCACACCTCTTCATGGCAGCAGAGCCCCAGTAGAGGATGGTAAGTGAATGCAGCAGAATGGATGTCTTGTGTGGCTTGTTTGACGAGGTGTAGAAATGAGGGCCCGGGCTTGATACACTGCCACATCTTCGCCCCTCTTTTCCACAAGCATGTCCTCATGCTCCCATGCAGGGTGCAACAGACTTCACATCCATGGACCTACGTGGACCTACTTGACAGTACTACATGGATCCTGCCTACAACGCCAAATGTGGCAAGGTGGAGTAACGAGGGCCCGGGCGGGATTCGATCCCAAGACTCCCGGGTGAGAGTCATGCACGCTTACCAGTCAGCCAAAGGGACACCCCCTTATCCAAGTAGCCAGGGCGTATGATCAATCGGGACACAGTGACAGGACGCTCACACTTCCCCACTTGGATGACACACCTTTGAACCGTTTAGAGGTTTTGGGGGTTGATGCCTTTGGAGTACCAGTCCCCAACCTTCAGCTAATGCTGGGAAGAATTACAGCATTGTGTAAAAGATCAGGATCAGCACCTTCATATCCAAGACCATGGTTTTCAAACAGAAAAGAGTGGATTACCTACTGCAGGTTTAAGTTTCTATTCCAACTGGAGAAGTTTATTTATTCTCTGAAGTTTTTTTTCCCCCACAATTGTGGAGGGGCTATCACACACACTAGGCAGTGCTGGTTCCCTCCAACCACCTCCAGCTGGTAAGCCAGGTTACTGTCTTGCCCAAGGACACGACAAGCTAAGTTAGTTGCAAACCTGCAACCCAACAGAGCAGGCACTTTAACGACTGCAATCGAAATGGGTTTTTCTCCACAGGCAGGGGATAGAGATAGGGTGAGAAGCTTGGTGAGAAGCTTGGTCATTCAGAAGGAGCTCGAAGTAGATCCGCTGCTCCTCCACATTGAGAGGAGCCAGTTGAGGTGGCTCGGGCATCTGATCAGGATGCCTCCTGGACGCCTCCCTGGCGAGGTTTTCCGGGCACGTCCAACCAGGAGGAGACCTAAAGGGAGACCCAGGACACGTTGGAGGGACTGTGTTTCTTGGCTGGCCAGGGAACACCTTGAGATTCCCTAGGGGTAGCTGGCCTAAGTGGCTGGGGAGAGAGAAGTCTGGGCCTCCCTGCTTGGGCTACCGCCTCCGCAACCCAACCCCAGATAAGCTGCCTAAAAACAACCACATTTATTCTTCGGAAGGACATGATTGGGTTTTATTTCAAAATGTAGTTTTAATATTATACATTAAGCTAAAATAGTTCTTAATTTTTTTTCAAAGCATTATTTTATCTCAATGACTGTAAAAAAAGATGAAGAAACATGCCATGAAGTCACCTATAGCTTTCTTAAGGGCTTGTTTGAAGCCAAATGGGCGGTTCCCACCACCACCATCTTGGCCATCACTATTTCCAAACACAATGATGGGCAAAAATCTGGAGCTGAGGGTTTGGCTGTGAGGGTGGGCATAATTGTTTGACACCTCTCAAACTTTGAAATGATGCAGGTATGAGCTAACTTACCCAAAGCTAATATGAAGCTAAAATGAAGCTAGGAGCTAACCAATGAGTCGGAGCTGTGCTCCTGGGCTGCGTGAGCTCACACAGTCAGAGCACATTTAGAGCAAACGATGTTATGTTAAATTATCCATTATCCCCAAATCATCCAGCAAAATAAAGTACAGTATACTTTTACTTACCAATAAAAATTAAGCTGAGACTTCTTAGATGGTCAACACCACAGTTAGCCATCTTTATCCAAACAATTCCATGATTAACAACATCCAAACACGATCACACAGAGGGTCCAGGGTTCAGAGAATCGAAATGGTTAATCACTATTAACGCAAGTCCAAGGCAGAGGCCTTTCCTGCAGCTAACTGCTAGTGCTGGCTCTGACACTCATGCTACCTGTCAATCACATGTAATTAAATTAGACCTGAAACAACTAATCGATTTAATCGATTATAATCGATTATTAAAATAGTTAACAACTTTTTTAGTCATCGATTAGTTGCTTAATAATAACATTTTACCGCATAAAGTCTATTTTTACCACAATCTGACATCGGTTACAATCTGTTGAATTTGCCGCCAGTGTGTGGCAGTAATGAGCCACTGATCTACCAGTGGAGCCGTAGAAGAAGAAACGAGCCAATGTGCCCTCGGTTTTCATGACGTATCACGTTACTGACGCGCATCTTGCTGTGAGAGATGGCGGAACAAGAAGAAATACGGAAGAAAAATAGAAGCGACAATACTGAAGAGAAACCCTGGACAAATACCTCACGAGTATGGGAGCACTTCACTCTAGATGCCATGAAAAGACGGGTGACCTGCAAAATATGCAAAAACCATCTAGCATGGCACGGAAGCACGACGTCCCTAAGTGAACATTTGAGACGAAAACGTGGGGCAAATGCAGCAGAGGAAACGCCAGCCCGGTAAGTAACAGAAAATAAACAAGCTAAATATAGTGGTCCATCACTACAAGCAGATCAAATTTGGGACTTAGTGTTTTAGCTGAGTTCGTTATAGTGGATGTTAAACATGTTTTTTTGCCGCGTCAGTCTACGTTGTTCTACTTCTGACTGACTAGATGCAATCGTGAATCTCCTCAGTGTTGTGAATCATGCGCTTGCCAAATTTAGCACGTCTGTTTATAAGAATGTTCTCGTTAAGAGAAAAATGGCACAAACCCATAACTATGTTCCTCATTCAAAAAAGGACAACTTCGCGGTGAAAAATATACAGACGAGCTGTGTCCAGGTGAATATAACGCGGCATAGTTGTACGCTTTCAATTTTTAAATACAGGAGAAATTCAGAAAGTCATTTTTTTTACTATTAAAAGGCTGTTTTACTGTCTAATGCTATAAAACGCCTCACAACACAGTTTTGTCAAAATAAATGATCACTGTATATTGTTAATTAATTCAAATAATATAATATTGATTTAGTGTTGTAGTGTGTGTGGTGCTTTATTTTATATGTGTACTTATTTCAGTTTATTTGTGTTTCTCATGCAGAAAAAAAAGCAACGATGGACAACTACATGGGGAACAAGACACTCACCCCCCAGCAATGCATACCACTTACAAACTCTATTCTAGATTCTACATTATTTTTTATGGAATTTACCTCTTATATTTTGATGCCAAAAAATTATTCTGGACTGATATTTTGCACGGTTTAGCTCATTTTACACTGCTGACTGTGTTTGTGTGCAATAAAATAGATTGCAGTCAACAGCACAATTCTATGTTTTTTCTTTTTCTTAACTGAAATGTATTCATCACTTGTATAGGTTAAATAGCTAAACAATAACAAACCGATTAATCGATTAATCGAAGAAAAAAAATAATCGACAGATTAATCGATTATGAAAATAATCGTTAGTTGCAGCCCTAAATTAAATGAAAAAATTAAATTACATTTTAACAAAAAATGTACTCAAAATTTCATAGTTAAAACGCTTCAATTAAATCTTCCTAAATGGTTAATTTAATTTTCTTTTTAAGACCAGAGCTGCTGTCTTGATTGAATGTAGAGGAATTTTCTAGTTCTTGTAAGGAAACATTAACACAAAGACAAAGTACCAAACAAAATGCCATTTAGACTAAAGGTCATTGTTCAATCAAGCTGTTAAATGTCAGAAAAGTGTCAAATATTGCACCCCATGAGAAACTTACACTCCAGAGCATGTTTGTGTGAGCAATGCTGAAAGTAAACACACGTTATCAGCAAACCTTCAGCAAATAAACCAATAATAGAGCAAATAATTCTCAGGATTTCTGCTGCCAAGGGCTGCAGGCTGTCGACTTGGCAAGTGGAGATGAAACATTTGAATGCATCTTTTCTGGGGCAGTGACATCCTCTCTAAAGGCCCTCGTCTCTGATTGATAGTGGCACTGCCGGTGCCCGGGCCATTCAGCAGTGGATAAAACTGGATCAATGTGGCGCTGATGATGTTTTATGATGCCAATAGGATAGTCTCTACATTTCTCTCCTTGCTATAAACAGAGACTGGGGTAATGGACTGGGGTGGCACTTGTAAAGCCAGAGTGCCCTGGGTTTTAGGAAAAGGGATTCTGTGTCTTCCTGGTTAGAGATGTGTGGGAACTACTTTGCTGCTTTTTGAGACTCGATGCTGGGTGAGTGGATTCCACACTCAGGCCTAAAAATACAACTCCTCTCCATCCAGCTGCATCTCACAGAAACAGTATAAATAATGGATCACTCCTTTTTTACCTTACTTGAATTTTTCAATCTCCCCAAGGTTTCAAGTGTGTATTAGCGTGTATATTGCCTGTGTCTTAATGCACGTAGTGAAGTGCTTTTCTCTGTTGAAAAGCTGTTTAAACACAGTATTTCTATTCTATGAAACTGACAAAACAGGAAGCAACATCTTTTGATGCAGACCAGTGAACTGGAGAGGCTTAACTGCTCAGTATGCATTTGAGTAAACATTTCGTGAATGCTCCAGTGCTCTCAGACTCGTAAATTCACAAAATCTACCTAAAATTTTTCTGCAGTGTCTCCACCACTTTGATAAGTCTTGAACAACGCTGTTCAGGCTTGTGGCAGCAGCAGCAAAGCAGGACCTCTCTACATCATGATTTTGAGAATAAACCCTTCAAGAGGGTGAATAAGGAGAAGTTAGTAAAGTCAGAACCTCTAAAGGTGGCAAAAGGACTGGTAGAAGCAAAAATCTGAGCTTTAGACAGCAGTGAGGACAGGTTCACATTTTCAGAATAAGTCTGGCAGTCCAGCAGCAAAAAGCTTTCCTCTGAAAAAAGCACCTTAAAAATTACCTGTAGGCTGCAGCAGGGTGGTTGAATGGGTTCTTACCAGGGAACAAAGATTTCAAAGTTTAAATGAATACCAAAGTATGATTTTTTTCAAAGGATCTATAAACACAAACAAAAACTATCGGATGTGATGATCCTGGGCCCTGACAGGCTGGCAGCTCCAGGGCTGTTTGTCAAGGTCCCAGCATGCACGTGCAGATGAAGAGATGAAACTAATTAGAAACTCACCACAGTTGTGTTTAATTAGTCTTTGCTGCTGATGGTCCCATGAACTATTGCCCCACTGCTCCCCCTACAGCTGAGTTACAGCCACAAACCGCCACCATGAGTTCTGATACAGAGGCAGGCTGCAGGACGTCTGATTGGCCAGCTAAGTGTGACCAATTTTTTGCTTAATTAAAAACATTCATTAAAAAATAACACAACAGATACTAAACAATATTCATGAAAACACAATATATATTTGAATGAAAAACATGATTTGCTAGTAGATCAAGCTCTGATAGAATGTGTGTGTGTGTGTGTGTGTGTGTGTGTGTGTGTGTGTGTGTGTGTGTGTGTGTGTGTGTGTGTGTGTGTGTGTGTGTGTGTGTGTGTGTGTGTGTGTGTGTGTGTGTGTGTGTGTGTGTGTGTGTGTCTAAATAAGGTAAAACCCAACAGAAGCGATAGGGAACCAGGTAACCAGACAGACTAGAGAAGGTCAATCAATCAATCAATCAAATGTTATTTGTATAGTGCCTTCCACTGCCTGTATGGAAGCCCGAGGCGCTGAACATAAGAAAATAATAAAAGAGCAGAGAATAATAAAACACATAAAAGTAGCATGTAAAAATGACTAAAATGATAAAACAGAGACAATAAAAGACGAAAAGCCTAAAAACCAAATTGCATGAAAGCCAAAGGATAAAACTGAGTCTTCAAGCTACTTGCAGTGATGGTGACTGATGACAAATGGGAGCTCATTCCAGAATGTAGACGGACAGAAAAGGCCCGATCACCTCCAGTCTTGTATCTAGTTCGTGGGACTATTAGTAATTCTTGATCAGTCAAGCGTAGGAGCGTGAAGGGGCATGCACTACCGGCGTGACGGGGCACTACTGTGGAGGGACCAAAGGATGAACAAGACTTTAAACTTTGCCCGGTAAGCTACAGGGAGCCAGTGTACTGAGGCCAGCACAGGTGTAATATGAGCTGTTTTCTTCAAGCCTGACAGGAATATAGCAGCCGAATTTTGAACTAGCTGTAACTATTTCACTGCTGCCTGGCTCAGCCCAGCATAAAGTGCATTTCAATCATCAAGCCGCGATCAAACAAATGCATGCAGTATAGACTCAAAATGTATTCTTGACAACATCAGCTTGATCTTGATGAATGTGTCATCAAATGTGAGTGAAGCAGGATTTATGAGCAAATTCTAATGACTTTTACAAACAAAAGCAGAGGTCCAGACAACAATGTAATGACATAAAAGTTAATGCAGTCTAAATTCTGTGTCACACTGAGAGTGTAACGGAGGTGGTCTGGTTTCTGTACATCAACCTACACCCACTGCTTTTTGTGTGCTGAACGTCTCCAGATATCTGCTCCCACAAGAACACCAAATGATTATAAATTTGATATAAAACAGTCAAAAAATATAAATGGCCTTTATTTGTGTACTGCCCTCTTCTACAACCCCGCAAGGCGCTTCACAACACAATCAGCCATTCACCCATCCACTCACACATTCACACACTGGTGGGGAGGAGCTATGATGCAGCCACAGCTGCTCTGGGGCGCACTGACAGAGGCGAGGCCTGCCGAACACTGGCACCACTGGTCCTTCCGACCACCACCAGCAGGCATGGCGGGTTAAGCATCTTGCCCAAGGGCACAACAGCAGCATTCTCTGGTCGGAGCCGGGATCAAACTTGCAACCTTCTGATTACTGGACAGCCTGTTCTTCCTCCTGAGCTACTTGTAAAAGTAACACGAACAGTCATGCATTGTGAAACGTTATCCCTGTCATTAATAATAAAACTAAAGCCGGCAACAAATGTTTTATTTTGAAATTAACACGTTGCTGAAACATGTCTTACTTCCTGTCTAGCTCAGTTCATTTCTTTAACTTCATAACAATTTGCATGCAGCATCCAGAAAAACTGGACTCCAAGCAGAAATTTTCCAGAGCTTCGCACTCGGATCCACAGCTGGTGTGAATGCTCTGATTGGACTCAGTGATTTTTGATCTATGTGGAAGCTGTACACTGGAAACCGGACCACAGCCGCTCTGGTGTGAAAGAAGCTTAACAAGCAAAGGAAATACGCAAAACAACAGAAAGAACCTGCAAGTGCACTGGTGAACAGCAACCCGTGATCAAATAAGAAAAGATAGTTCTTGAATTGGTGAGAGTTCAGACAGGATGCTGACTGGTGATGACCCACTGATGACTGTTGCAGCAATGGGTAGAGGTACTCTGAAGGACCCTTTTGATGGCTGAAACAAGGATAGCTGGTGTTTAGACGACTCCAAAGTGCTTAAACAGCAGTGGATCAATCATCCCTGACACACACACACACATACACACACACACAATCATAAACAAATGGTGTTAAGCTACACTGTAGCCACAGGCACCACCGGTCCCTCCGACCAGCACCAGCAGACGAGGAGGGTGAAGTGTCTTGCTCAAGGACACAACAACTGACTGAGCCTGGGTTTGAACCAGCAACTCACTAATTTACAGGGCAAACTCCTAATCCCTGAGCCACCATTGTCCCTACAGTAAACCCGAATATAGCGTGTACACTGAGCGACATCTCTAAAGTGCGAGACATGTTATTGTTTACCGATAAAACTGAGCTGTGGCTATTAGTCTTGCTTTCACACGGTCAAAGTCTAAAGCACTTCAGATAAACAGATAGTGGACAGCAGGGTGAGGCTGGAAAGATTGAACCCAGATGGTCAGTTTTTCTGTGTACTGGCATTGGGCATCTTAATTATTATTCGTGTGAAGAGAGGCTCCTCTGTAAATCTGATAGCGTTGGCTGACATGGCCTGAGGCAAGGCCACTTACCCCCAAAAATACTGCCAAACAACAATGCTCTTTTCTATGCTGGGGATACACAAACACTCATATTCAGAAGCCTGCTAACTGGGACTAGTGCACCAGAATATGAAAACAGACAAATGCACACTTCAGTTTGTGCACCTTTGTATGCACAAAGTCACACGATAGAACTGAAATAGCAGCAGTTAATTATGCCAGTGAAAGAAACTTTTATTTAAAGGCTTCTCATATTCATCACACTGATCTTTGGTGCCCTTGTTCATGCACGCGACTCAAAACACAATTTAGCCTGTAGGAGGCTGCTGTGTGACATAAATGCAGATTTTTGTGTAACTGTCTTTATATTTTTTCTGGTTTCAGTATTAAAATGGAGCTACTTAAACCAGACAGAACTTTGGGCTCAGTACAAAACCAGAATGCTGGCACCAGGAACTATACAGTGGTCTGTACTGAGTCATAGTTAAATAGTATCATGTCGAAAGGTGGTATTTCTATTCTATTTTTTACGTCACATCTGTATATTGATTAAATTTGCAACTTACCTCACAATTCCCTAATCCCCTAATCTGTGAGTCTATGCAATTTTGGCTTTTTGGAAATTCTGGATTGGGGTTTCCTTTTCCAGCTCTTTTGGATTTTTTAGCTCAACTAAAACTGGGTTCATGCAGCAGGAATTTTTGTTTGTCTGACAATTTTCAAATCACAAGCAACCCCACACATAGTGATTTATGGACATACCAGTTTTGGTCATTCGGTGTGTGGTGTGCGGCAACATGGCAAAAATGACACAAACCTCTTTCCCTCACAAACATTCCTTGGTCATGTGGGACATTTCACGAGATCAAATATGACTTTGGTGTAAACTTTATTAGAGGTGGAGCACACAGCATGTTTACGTCATCTTGCCTTCTAACTGGCTAATTGTTTACATGTCACTACTTCAACCTAGCTTATATAACATAATTATGACCATCACTTACATCTGCATTGTTTAAAAATGGACTTTACAATATCAACTTCCATACTATTGAGGTTCTTTTTTTAAAATGTTTTTCTAATTTTTTCAGCCTGTGTCTTATTGATTTTTAGCTGTTAGCTTTTGGGAATTTTGTTGTATTTCCTTTTTATCTTTTGTCTGTGTTCGACATGTTTGTATACCGCCGGTTTGATTAACTAACATCTTTAGTGTACAGCGCCTTGTTTGGTTGTAATGCCTTGTGAATGCGCTTTATAAATAAAATTGCATTGGATTGGATTGGATTGGACGTCACATTCAGCAGGCAGCGCGCTCACTTTTCATTGAAATCCAGCATGTTTACTTGCCCTGATTCATGATCCAAGCGGTCCTGACATTTGTTCGAGCAGACCAGAGTGCTCCTAACACACCACACAAGGAAGATAAGATCATCTTTGGAGCTATCGCAGTAATCAGACACATCCTTAAGACTGTCTGAAGGGAAAAATCTGGTCAGATATCAGCATGATCATATTGTCGTTTGAACTGGGATTTTAGTCATTCCTGCTGATTTGTTCTGTTTTAAATTTTTCATTCATTATGAAATGTCAGACACGGACAAGGAACTGCATTTAGTTTATTTTTTCTTTTGTTGTGTTATGGATATTTTTTAGAATTACTGATCTCTGTTTGGAAGATGAGACAAGAGTTGGAGCAAATGTGACAAGATGACAAATGCCTTTGATTCAAAGGCTTTATGTATTGTAAACAACACGTCTTCTATTCCTCCTCCTGCTCTGACCTGTTGGGAACATTTTAGTTCGGTTTGGTCTCAGGTTCTCAGGAGCAAGCAGTCAAGAGGTTACCAAAAATGTTTGGAGTCCAGAGCTGAAGCGAGTACAAAACAACGATGTTGCATCTTTGTGCTCATTTTTGACTTTCTTTCTGTCCAACATTTACTGGTAGACCAGCTAAAAAACATAAACAAAGCAAGGATGAATGATGGATGTGACCAGGGTTTTATTAAAAACGGCATAGTTACTCATCCAATTAAATCTACAACCCGCATTAAGCACCTTTGGCAAATGAGGATGTGTCCTCAAGCATGCCCTCCTCAACACACATATACACACACACGCACACACACACACACACACACACACACACACACTGCACACCATACTTCTCACTCAAAACACCAGCGGCTGTAAGCACCACTTCAAGAGATTCCATTATGCAAGAAAAATGTCATTAACAGTTTTACAATTTCACGCACTGGTGCTGCTAACATGTCTGCAGAAGATGGCAGGTCATGGGTAAAAGTAAGAGACCCTAAAGTGAAGCAAGTCTGTGACTTCATCAGTAAACTCCTCAGCCTGCTGCCTTTTTCCAGCCTCAGACAAAAAATCAAGCTGATCTGTGTCTCCTGAGTTGGACAAAATAAAAACAAAACATGATCAGAACATAAATGCCAAAAGGCACACACTTGCACTTAGTGACCAAACCTGCGTAAAAACCAGAAATGCCTGCTGACAACCCATGTGCATGTGTAAGCACACATTGCACCTGCTTCTGTTTTATAACAGGTCCCATGGGGAGCCTAAGTCAAGCCCATATCCTTCTATGGGTCAAATAAATAAATGAGAGTCTACTATCTGATAAAATTTATTTTCTGATTTTTTTTATTTGGATTTAACATGTCTGTGAATTTTAAAGACACATTTTGATGCCACTGCAGCACTTTTTTCAACAGGCAGCAAAAGTTATTTTATGTTTTAAGTTGTGGAAAAGACATAGAGGACTACAAATGCTTGTCTCACCATGTTGATGTCATCAAACTAGACAAGGAGGAGGAGAGAATAAGAAAAAGGTCTGTAAGCTTTGCATCCTTCATCCAGGATGCGTCATTTGGAATTCTAGGATGTCCAAGGAAGTTTTGGCCTTTCTTGCCACTGAATGGCTGGAAGGGCTTTACTACAAATGGCTATTTCGTGTAAGAGGAAACAGTTTTCCCTCGCTGCAGGTTTTTATGTTTACAGCCAGATTTTGAGGAGTTTTTTGAAGAAAATGTGAACTCGTTGCAATAATAAAACATCCGTTCCTGCTTAGCAACAAACCAGATTCTGTTTCTTTTATAAAAGAGCCTGAAAAACATCAAATGTGAACTTGTAATAATTCTTGTAGCATTTTATTACACTGTAGATTGACTTTATATCTGTTGGCTCCATTGGGGTTATCTTATTACTTCATTATTAGGCTATCCTGCTTTAATAGGTTAAGGCTGTTAACAAGCTAGCACATCTCTCATAATCAGATTAAATGTATATCATTAAATTAAAAATTAAGTTAAAACTGATTATGATTTAGACCTGGTTTTCACCAGTTTTCATTATTCTAGAGAAGAAACAGACCTGATGCACACAGCTTGGCAGAATAGGGCAGTTTTATTAAATGTCATACCCAGGTAAGGCACACATGTTTATCCTATGTACTTTAATGCTTCAGAGCCAAGAGATATAAAGTAAGTCCAACAGTTTGATAAATGCAACAAGATTTAAAATTCACATTTTACGTTTTTCAGTTTTTTTATGAAACATAAAATTTAAAATATTGTGCAAACCAGGACAGAATGTTTAATATAGCACTAAGTTCACATTTTCTTTACTAAACTCCCCAAAACAGCTTTCTGTGACCGTGCTGGCAGAAGGATACAGTCAGCAGCGTGGACAACCAGTTTGCTGTTAAATGAAATAGCCAACCGTAGTAGAGCCTTTCTAGCCGATCAGAGACGAGAAAGACGGGATCTTCCTTGGACATCCTAGAATTCCAAATGACACATCCAGGACAAAAGAAGGAGCACTAAACTTGGAGAAAACCAGAATAAGTATGATGACTTACAAACCGACAGTATGAAAATGTAGCACCATTTTGGCCATGCCACACACTCGTCATGCCCAGACAATCCAAAAATGAGACAAAAGGCAGAACTGGTGGTGGGGCTTTGAGGGTGGGATGGAGCAAATGAACCAGTATAGCAACTAGCAAAGTGATCTAACGCTCGAAGCTAATGGAGGAAACTTAGATGGAGCTCCAGGGCTGCGAGGTCACTGCTACAAAGAGATTTGGTGAGTTTCAGTAACGTGCCTGTCCCTCTAACAGTGGCACTCAGAGATCCATGAATCTACTGCTACATCCTTGCAGAGGCAGCCCAGTGAGGCGGACACCCAGCCTCTCCTGTCTCTCGGCTGCCACATGCAAGCGGCCGCATGCTCCCATCTCCTGAGGGGGCACAGACGCAAGGCTGTAATTTTGCTGGTCGCTTGTAGAGCTCTAATATGGACTGTTAAAATGCAAGCAGACCCTCAAAACACTGTGATCGGAACTGAGCGCCTTGGCCGTTTTGGTGAGGTCATGCTCTGCCACAGTCAGAGATCAGTGGGAGATTAGCTACATGCTAACCCAACCAAAGTTTTTTTGGGGGCGCTTTTAGCAAGAGAAACGCAATGAAGTGACTCCAATGTGAAGCAACATCAACTCAAAGAGCTTTGGTGTTTCTGTAATCCCCCTCAGATAGCTCCATAGGCAACCAGCATAACTACTGCCTAGCATCAAAGCCAGGTGGCCGCACGTCTCGGCTCCCTCGGGAAATAGGAACGTGCAGCCGCCTGCACGTAGCAGCTGTTCCCAGCAGAGAGACAGGAGAGGCTGGGCACCCACCTTGAATGGCTGCCTCTGGGTCAGATAGGATGACGTGGCAGATTAGCCGATCTCTAACCGATCGCTGTTAAAGGGAGAGGAACATTACCAAAACTCTGTAAACCTCTCTTCAGTAGTGACCTTGAAAATATTTGACCGCGGTAGACCAGCAAAACCCCAAAGCCTCTGCTAGCTAGCCTCGGTCAGCTTACCCAGGACTGCCAACTCTTATGCACTGAGCTTTAGACACACGCATCTGACCCCGCTCACGCTCTCTCAGGCCACACCTCCAATATCTTACTCTGGATTTGTGGGGTGCGTCCCTGGGTGAATCCTGTGCACAAGTTCACAATGAAATTATAAATTACTGTTATATTACTGTAAATGACATGAAATAGAGAGAAATTTCTCTCTGTTAGGCTGTTGATTTCTTTGTCACAGCCTTTCCTGTTTTTCAGGTTGTTTGTTTTGAATTTAGAGTTTAAGACTTATTTTATTAAAATGGTAAATGGCCTGTATTTCATATAGCACCTTCTAGAGTCCTGGAACCCCCCAATGCACTTTACAACACAATCAGTCATTCACCCATTCACACACATTCACATGCTGATGATGATGAGCTACGATGTAGCCACAGCTGCCCTAGGGCGCAATGACAGAGGCGAGGCTGCCGAGCCCTCCGACCCCCACCAGTAGGCAAGGGGAGGTTAAGTGTCTTGCCCAAGGTCACAATGACAGCGACAAACTGAGCGGGGTTCGAACCTGCAACCTTCCGATTATGGGGCATTACTACTAAACTATTTCACACCGGCTCAGTACAATAATCCTGGACCTCCTTAACTCAGTTTATATATTTAAAACTGCAAAACTGTGGAGAAAAAAAGTGTCAAACCGTGGGCAGAGATGGATGCCTCTTCCCTAGCAGACAGCCAGTCTCTGACAGGGTTTGCAGATCAAAAGAGGTTATAATTACAGCACAGCCTCAGAGACATAGTGGAGGGATCAACCAACAAGCTCTCAGAGCTGTCAGTCTGTCGGAAGAGAGCACAGTGCCATAATTGAGCCGAGCTGAATGGGTACAGTAGGAAGACTTTTAAGCTGCAGCACTTGAAACACGACGTATGAAAGGTTTGTGGGCACACAACATGAAACTCCGATGGAAATGAATGGCATGAGGTTTTTAATTGAGCTTCTAAAGATTCTCTTAAAGCAGAATGCAATCTCTCAAATACTTATGATCACAATAAGCTTTTAAAGCTCTTCAAACTGAGGCAAACACCTGCTGATATGAAAAATTTACGGATTACCATCATACCCAAAATAAATACTTGCCTTTTTTTTCATTCTTTCATCATGAGCTAGTTAAGTTCTCTTAATTTAGGTTTTACATGATGGCAACAAGCTATGTTACAAATGTAGAGATTGATGGTTACCTAAAATCACTTAGTTTTAACGAGTTTAAAATGAAGTAATATAAAGCAGGGTGAAGAGATCCCCTAAACGAGGTCTCAGAGCCCCTTCAGTTATAAGATTACATCAGACATATTGATCATTTAATGTTTTTAATGTTTGTTTGTTTTTTTCCTGCAAATTGATAAATAGTCTTTGAATTAACAGACTCACCTAATATGCTAATCAGTGGACTCTGAGACCTTGGATAGGGGCTCTATTCACCTTTCTTTTATATCAGTCTGTATTTTTGATGTTACAACCAGGTTCCGTTTACGTTAACTAAACTTTGTTTAGTTAGTTTAAAATAACTAAAAATAATTAACTAAAATAACTTCACATTTACAACATGGCCGGTTGGCTGGTAGGGTCTCCCATGACAAATTGGTCTTAGGTGAAGGGTGAGACAAAGAACGGTTCGAAGGATCTTTCATGGCGGTTAAAACGAAGAGTCGGAGTACCCGGCCCGGAGGGTTACCGGGGTCCCACCCTGGAGCCAGGCCTGGGGTTGGGGCCCGTGAGCGAGCGCCTGGTGGCCGGGCTTTCGCCCATGGGGCCCGGCCGGGCCCAGCCCGAACCGGATACATGGGCTAGTCCAACTGTGGACCCACCACCCGCAGGAGGAACATGAAGGGTCCGGTGCAATGCGAATCGGGTGGCAGACCAAGGCGGGAGCCTTGGCGGTCCAATCCCCGGACAAGAAAACTAGTTTTTGGGACATGGAACGTCACCTCGCTGGCGGGGAAGGAGCCGGAGCTTGTGGCAGAGGTTGAGCGGTACCGGCTAGATATAGTCGGACTCACCTCGACACATTGCATTGGCTCTGGAACCCGAGACCTGGAGAGGGGTTGGACACTCTACTTTGCTGGAGTTGCTCCGGGTGAGAGGCGGAGGGCTGGGGTTGGCTTTTTGTTAGCCCCGAGACTCTCTGCCTGTGTGTTGGGGTTTACCCCGGGGGACAAGAGGGTAGCTTCCTTGCGCCTTCGGGTCGGGGAACGGGTCCTGACTGTTGTTTGTGCTTATGGGCCAAATATCAGTTCAGAGTACCCACCCTTTTTGGAGTCCCTGAGACGAGTGCTAGATAGTGCTCCATCAGGGGACTCCATTGTCCTGCTGGGGGACTTCAATGCTCACGTGGGCAATGACAGCTTGACCTGGAGGGGTGTGATTGGGAGGAACGGCCCACCTAATCTGAACTCGAGCGGTGTTTTGTTATTGGACTTCTGTGCAAGCCGCAGTTTGGCCATAACGAACACCATGTTCGAACATAAGGATGCCCACCGGTACACTTGGTACCAGGGCAGCCTAGGTCACAGGTCGATGATAGATTTTGTAGTCGTATCATCTGACCTGCGGCCGTATGTTTTGGACACCCGAGTGAAGAGAGGGGCGGAGCTGTCAACTAATCACCACCTGGTGGTGAGTTGGATCAGATGGCAAGGGAACATGCCGCGTAGACCTGGCAGACCCAAACGCATAGTGAGGGTCTGCTGGGAACGCCTGGCAGAAGAACCTGTCAAGACGGTCTTCAACTCCCAGCTCCGGCAGAGCTTTGACCACGTCCCGAGAGCAGTGGGGGACATTGAGTCCGAGTGGGCCTTGTTCCACTCTGCTATTGTCGAGGCGGCTGTTGCTAGCTGTGGTCGTAAGGTGGCCGGTGCCAGTCGTGGTGGCAACCCCCGTACCCGCTGGTGGACACCAGAGGTTCGGGGAGCCGTCAGGCTGAAGAAGGAGGCCTACAGGGCGTGGCTGGTCTGTGGGTCTCCGGAGGCAGCAGACAGGTACCGGATAGCCAAGCGGGGTGCAGCAGTGGCAGTTGCTGAGGCTAAATCTCGGGCGTGGGAGGAGTTTGGTGAGGCCATGGAGAAAGACTATCGATCGGCTCCAAAGAGGTTCTGGCAAACTGTCCGGCGCCTCAGGAGAGGAAGGCAGCAACTCGCTCACACTGTTTACAGTGGGGATGGGGAGCTGCTGACGTCAACTGAGGCTATAGTCGGACGGTGGAAGGAATACTTTGAGGAGCTCCTCAATCCCACCAATGCGCATTCCGAGGAGGAACCAGAGCTGGGAGGCCTGGGGATGGACTGTCCGATCTCGGGGGCAGAAGTTGCTGAGGTAGTCAAACAACTACACAGCGGCGGAGCCCCGGGGGCGGATGAGGTTCGTCCTGGGTATCTCAAGGCTATGGATGTTGTAGGGCTGTCATGGTTGACACGTCTCTACAACATTGCGTGGTCATCGGGGCAGTTCCTAGGGAGTGGCAGACCGGGGTGGTGGTCCCCATCTTTAAGAAGGGTGACCTGAGGGTGTGTTCCAACTATAGGGGGATCACACTCCTCAGCCTCCCTGGAAAGGTCTACTCCAAGGTACTGGAGAGGAGGGTCCGATCGATAGTTGAATCTCAGATAGAGGAGGAGCAATGTGGTTTTCGTCCTGGCCGTGGAACTGTGGACCAGCTCTATACCCTTGCAAGGGTGATGGAGGGGGCATGGGAGTTTGCCCAACCAATCAACATGTGCTTTGTGGATTTGGAGAAGGCTTATGACCGTGTCCCCAGGGGCACCCTGTGGGGGACGCTCCAGGAGTATGGGGTGGGTGGCTTTCTGTTAAGGGCCATTCAGTCCCTTTACCAGAGGAGCGTGAGTTTGGTCCGCATAGCCGGTAGTAAGTCGGACCTGTTCCCAGTGAGGGTTGGACTCCGCCAGGGCTGCCCTTTGCCACCGGTTCTGTTCATCACTTTTATGGACAGAATTTCTAGACGCAGCCGTGGTGTGGAGTGTGTCGAGTTTGGTGGCAGGAGAATCTCGTCTCTGCTTTTTGCGGATGATGTGGTCCTCCTAGCTTCATCCAGCTCTGACCTTCAGCTCTTGCTGGGTAGGTTCGTGGCCGAGTGTGAAGCGGCTGGGATGAGGATCAGCACCTCCAAATCCGAGACCATGGTTCTCGACCGGAAAAGGGTGGCTTGCCACCTCCGGGTCGGGGGAGAGGTCCTACCTCAAGTGGAGGAGTTTAAGTATCTCGGGGTCTTGTTCACGAGTGAGGGTAGGAGGGATCGGGAGATCGACAGGCGGATTGGTTCGGCGTCTGCAGTGATGCGGACGCTGAGCCGATCTGTCGTGGGGAAGAGGGAGCTGAGCCAGAAAGCCAGGCTCTCGATTTACCGGTCGATCTACGTCCCAATCCTCACCTATGGTCATGAGCTTTGGGTAATGACCGAAAGAACGAGATCGCGGATACAAGCGGCCGAAATGAGTTTCCTCCGTAGGGTGGCCGGGCTCAGCCTTAGAGATAGGGTGAGGAGCTCGGACATTCGGGAGGGACTCGGAGTAGAACCGCTGCTCCTCCGGATCGAAAGGAGCCAGTTGAGGTGGTTTGGGCATCTGGTCAGGATGCCTCCTGGACGCCTCCCCGGGGAGGTGTTTCGGGCATGTCCTGCCGGCAGAAGGCCCCCGGGTCGACCCAGGACACGTTGGAGAGGTTACATCTCCAATCTGGTCCGGGAACGCCTTGGGGTCCTGCCGGAGGAGCTGGTGGACAAGGCCGGGGAGAGGACGGCCTGGAGCTCCCTAGTTGGGATGCTGCCCCCGCGACCCGGACCCGGATAAGCGGAGGAAGACGACGACGACGACGACGACACCAAGGTCATGGGTTCGATCCTTGGGTTGTTGCCTTGTAGCATGAAGGTCCTGGGTTCGCTGCCCGGCCTGGGATCTGTCTGCATGGAGATGGCATGTTCTCCCTGTGCATGCATGGCTTCTCTCCGGGCACTCCGGCTTCCTCCCACCACCCAAAAACATGACTGTTAGGCTGACTGGTCCGTCCAAATTGTCCTTAGGTGTGAGTGAGTGTGTGTGTGTGCATGATTGATTGTTTGTCCTGTGTGTCTCTGTGTTGCCCTGCGATGGACTGGCTCTCTGTCCAGGGCGTACCCCGCCTGATTGCCCGTTGACCGCTGGACATAGACACTAGCACCCCCCCCCCCCCCCCCAAGCGTGTTCAGAAAATGGAAGAATGGATGGAACTTCACATTTACATTTCAACATTTAGAATATGCAAATGTAACAAGCCCCAGGAGTTGGGCCTGTTGACAAGATTAAATGTTCCTGTAAAACAGAAAAAAGACAGGTGCTGTTAATCTTTGCCTCGCTCCCGCCGAATTTTATTAATACAAGCCCATGTATCTTCAAGTTGCAAAACCATCATCCTTCACATGGTTAAACAAATCACTTAATATGTAGCATCCTTAAAATTAAAATCATACATGCATTCGGTTCCTCTCAGCACAGACATTCACAACCGTATGAAATGTATGTTTTAATACATTTTATCTGTGACTTTAATCCAGAATATATCTATTTATGATCTTAGTCCAACATATTTTTACTGTTTTCTTAACCAAAATATATTTATTCTGCTTCAGGTCTAAATATTTATTCTGCTTTTAACAGTACCCGGGCTTGTTATCACTGAAGGACTCAAAACTATGAATGAACACATGTGGAGTTTTGTACTTAACCAAAAAGGTGAAATAACTGAAAACATGTTTAATTTTCTATTTTCTTCAAAATAGCCACCCTTTGCTCTGATTACTGCTTTGCACACTCTTGGCATTTTCTTGATGAGCTTCAAGAGGAAGTCACCTGAAATGGTTTTCCAACAGTCTTGAAGGAGTTCCCAGAGGTGTTTAGCACTTGTTGGCCCCTTTGTAAATGGTCATGAAAAAAACAACAAAAAAAAACACATTGAATGAGAAGGTGTATCCAAACCTTTGGCCTGTACCATACCATACCATTTTATTTGTTAAGTATTTTCAACACAGCCATGCAGCTGACCAAAGCGCCGCAAAATTAAAACAATCAGTTAAAATATAACATTTGAAAGTACAGTTAAAAAGAACTAAAACTAAGCAGGTAATTAAACCATAAAATACATAAATATATTGTCACGGCGTGTGGGCGAGGTGAGCAGAGGTGAGGCGAGGATCCAAACGCGGGGAGGAAGGCAGGCAGACAGGTAGGATGGACGGACGTTTATCATAAATCTTAAAGAGAAACACGTAGGACACTGAAACAATGAACCGACACAAGACACAAAACAGAAGGGGCTTAAATACAAGAGGGCCGGGAGCTAGAGTGAAAACGAGAGGCAGGTGGGAGCAATTAACGAGACACAAGGCTGAACCAAACGGGGAGACAGGACAGGGCGTGACATATAGTCAATACAATGAAAGGGAAAAAACCTTTAGGCTTAATAATAAACCCAGGTTTAAAAAAAGAAAGCACTAAAAAAACAAACAGACAATTAAAAAGCAAATGATAAACCATCCATCTATCCATTTTTAACCGCTTATACGGAGTCAGGTCGTCGGGGCAGCAGCCTAAGCAGGGAGGCCCACACTTCCCTCTGCCCAGCAAAGACCTGATCCTTGGGCTTCCAAAACAGATCCCCTCAGCACCTTGGCTCTGCCTAATCCTCTCCATTAAAGTTATGAATAGAATCTGTCACAAAGGGCAGCCTTGGCGGAGTCTATCTTTCACCTGTAATGAGCCCGACTTACTGCCGGCAATGCAGACCAAGCTCTGACACCGGTCATACAAGGACCTAACAGCCCGTATCAGAGGGCCTGGTGCCACATACTCCTGAAGTACCCCAGACAGGGCCCCACAAGGCCCCACAGGGGACGTGGTTGAACGCATTCTCCAAATCCACAAAACACCTGTAGATTAGTTGGGCGACCTCCTGCTCACCCTCCAGGACCCCCTTAAGGGTATAGAGCTGGTCCAGTGTTCCACGGCCTGTAGTTGGAACACACACTGTGGTCCGCCTTTTGAAATAGGGGGACCACCACCCCGGTCTGCCAATCCAGTGGAACTGCCTACAATGCTAAAATGCTGCATAAATAAGCAAAAATTTGAATTACAAAATAAAGCAGAGAAGCAGCTATTATATACAAGTCAGTGTAGGTGCTGTTCAGAGCAGACTTGATAACTTTCATATGTTCTTTCATAATTCTTATCAATCATGCTCTTACTAGAGCTTAGAACCACCACTAACAGTTGAAGCTGCTAATGGCACAAAGGCAAAGACAAGTGAGCACTTGTCAAATGAAATGTACTAAATTAAACATAAATCTGAGCATTTGTGTGTTTAATTATTTATGCATGTCTGAAGGACACACACATACAGTTTACAGTTGATCAGAAACAATCAGCAATATTTTGGTCAGTCAGGCTTTGCCAAAGACTGAATTTTCAGTCAGACGTTTTTAATAGCAGCTCATGAAACTTTAACAGTTCTAAATTTATTGTTTGCTGTGAGCTGAATACTATTTCACAGTGGTGTTAAGAGCTCAACTAAATCAAATCTGGACCTGAAAACAAGCTGGTGTTTGTGTGATGGCGTGGAATGAGAAAAAAGCCCTGACAAAGCTACTGTATGGTGGCTCCCCTCCGGCTATTTTCCAAACAACAGAGCATTGAGGGAGAGAAAGTGGCGTTTCCAGGAGGAGGCGAACAATCTGTGTGACGTCAAAGCCCCAGCTGTGGTGAACGAAAACCTCTGCTTGCTTCGAAAGGAGTGAAAATGCCAAAGGAACGAGTAGAGTCACAGCAACACTGATCAAAGAGGCGGCTGATGTCCAATGTTCTGGGAGCACACTCCAGCGCTAGCATGTTGGCTAGCCACTTTACTATTGACAGAGTTCCTGGTTATGATCAACATAGAAGAAAGATCCTGACAGGACGAATCATGTGACCACAGGGAATTTATTTAGCATGTCGATAAACTCAAACACAGAAGTCAGAGTGCTAGGTGAAAACATACTCTAGAAGCTACGAGCAGCTAGCCGACAGGACAATCAGAGCGGTGCGGCTAACCAGCTGATGGATTCCCATCGCTCGAATGAAGGCAGCATGGCTCGCTGAGGATTCGATGGAGCTCAGGTAGAGATGAGCCAGCGTCAGTGACTGAGTGTTTGACAGGTGAGAGAAGAATATTTATGCTGGTTGAAGGTTGAGTGCATGATTGGTGACAGGCAGGTGTGTGTGGAAAGGTGGAGCGTGATGTGATCACTAACGCCTGACATACATATTTGGAAATAATTATGGACACAAGGAAAGTAAAAACATTTACAAACAAATCAAATTTAAGTTGTACTTACAATGGACAGATGTTCATTAGGTCTGGATCCAATTTGAATCCTTATTTGTCTCTGAGTCAGAAATCTCCAGATCTCGTTTGACTTGAACTACCAAAGTCCCAAAAAAGAAAAACACCATTTGAAGTCAAGGACAACAAAACACATTTGGACCTAGAAACTGGGACCGGTGTTTATCACTATCTCGTTTACTGAGACAATGCAGGTTCTGGTATCAGGCGGACGTGGCCTAGGGACGATAGCCAACAGGAAGGGTGAGAGTTCTGTGACGGTGGGTGTTTCTCAATGTCAAGGCGCCTGGCCTTGCAAGGACACTGTCCTTTCTTTGTCAAAGAAAACAGTTAAATGGAACAGACTTGCATCACGTGACCACGGCTTACGCGGCGGTCACGTAACGTCACGTGACACGGGGGATAACGTTATATTTTATACGTATAAGTTTCAATATAAATATACAACGAGCCTTTTAATTTTTTTTAATTGTGTGTATATTTGTTAAATATACAAGCGAGTTACCGCTAGCCACCAAAGCTGCAACTAATAAGCAACTAACCAACCACAGAAAACTTCTTTGGATCTAAAAAAAACATTTAAAATTAGTTTACTTACTTATAAACTTGAAATTTGCCCGATTAAGCTGCTCGCTTCTGATCTGCCATCCTTTTGAAAATACTGCAGTGTATTCTGGGAAATTTTTGACCAAGGCTAGGCTACAAGATATCTTCTGTGTATCCTTGCTCAGCTAGGTAAACGGCTAACAAACGGAGAACACATGCCTCGGTAAAATATGAACAGTGGAACACGCACACACGCACGCGCGCGCTCACACACACACATACACACATTTGTTGCTTTATCCTCTCAGTGCGCCCCAGGGCAGCTGTGGCTACATCACAGCTCATCACCATCAGCGTGTGAATGTGTGTGTGAATGGATGAATGATACACTGTAGTGTAAAGCGCTTTGGAGTCCTTACTCTGAGAGGCGCTATACAAGTGCGGGTCATTTATCATTTACATTGATGAGCTGTGGCCAAGTTAAAGTCTTTTGATGGTCCATTCAGAGAGGAAGTTCCCCTGCTGGTCTACTTTATCTTTACTTTCATGGGCTGCATGGAGGCAAACCATGGAAGTTTAGACTAGATTCAATTTAGAATTGTCTAAATTTAGACATTTGTATTTAAATATTAGCACATAATATCATCCTTATGCATCCCATGGAGTCAAGTGTTTCAGACACTGGGAGGTGACCTGGGAGCAGACAGGACCTGCAGGAGATAATCTGGCAGAGATTGGATAAGTGGTATCAACAAGTCATTTCCGTGTCGTGTTTTTGTTCTGCTCAACAGCGGAACCAGGTTCATTCACTGTGCTGACTGAAATCACCTGGTTTAGTTGCTGAGCTGAAGAAAAGCATGGCATGGAGATGACTTGTTGATGCCACATATCCCGTCTCTGGAATCTGGACATTTTCACGGGTGCAGCATTTAGTCTTGTTAATCAAACCCTGCTGTTTTCCTTTTGTTTGTGAAGGTGTGAATATGATCATCTCAACAGGGTGTGAGAACAAACAGATCAGTTGGGGGAGGGGGTCTTTGTACAGCTCCTAATGGGATTTAGAGTGCTTAAAGTGTAAACATGATCTGAAATGTATCTGACACAACAACCATATGTACGGTACACGTTTCAGACAAATGCACTTCTGTATGTTTGTTTCACATTCTGAGATGAACGAGGAAACACAAACATCATAAAGTAGATCCAAAGCAGCTGAAGACTATCTGAAAGCTCTTATGGATGTGCAAGGAGATGCTTTACCTCACTGGCACCTGTAGAATATTAGATATTAGCTCCAACCTATAAAAACACTGAAAACTAGTTCATGAATGCTTTGAGTGAGCATGGTGTCCGCTAGCTCAGTGTCAGAACACACACCACTTTTGGAGGCATCACCCCCGATCTGACCAATCAGCAGAATGTCTGTAGTGATGTGTGGGGTTTGGTTTGTAGTTTTATGTGTGAAAAGTAACTAAAACACAGGGGGGGGGGAAAGCTACAAATGTGGAAAACAGTGAACTGATTATTTCCCTCTCCAAACTATAGGTGTGAAAATACTCAAACTCTCACCTCTTCACTGGGAATTCCTGGTAGTTTGTCCAGATGAGCTCGTGGATGCAGAGAAGGAAGAGGGAAGTCTGGAGATCCCTGCTGATGCCCCCATAGCCTGGTTCTTGGCATGCAGCAGAAGCTGGATTAACTTGGAAAAGTAAAATGACCATGGTTGTGTACAGTGGAGTTTTATGGAGTACATCTGTGACCTCACCTCTCTACTGTAACTCCAAACAGGGTTCAAGCAGTGGAAAAACTTTGATTTGTTTTTTGTAGTCTTCTGAAAACTTTACCCTTCTTCCTTTCTGGGATTCAACGGGCACAAGAACTTTTGATCGACTTTACAAAAACCGTATTCTCTTCCAATTATTTTTTTATCGTGAAGCCACCCTGCCAACATTTTACCTCACACTGAGGCAAAAAGAAGCTTCTTGTCTCCAAAAGCAACATGAAAGGACAGTCTGATCAAGAACAAGACAGATGGAGAAAGTGGTGGCTTCCTCTCAGTGGGCTTCACTGCTACTCTTCATTGAATACATTCTGTGCAGTACATCTGCTATCTCTTTGAATTATTTCAAACATGATGAAGGAGAACCTGATGTTTACCAACCTTAGGAATTACTACAATAATGTCTGTTATTTTGACCCAGGACATGATGACAGATGTGCACACAGCTGTGGTTAGTTACATCAGAGGTGACCTTGTTCATTTGGCAGCTCTAGTTCTAGTCTGACCTCAAATAAATCACACTTCCACTATTCAGCTGGCAGAAAATGTAATCCCCAGCAGTTAAACTGAGTGCTGGGTCAAAACTCATACAACAATAAATTGGCATGGCGTTAAAGTAACCATCAGGCCTAAATTATTATCATTATATATTATATATTATGTTGCAGCAAGGTCAATCTGTGAAGCATCTCCCACCAAGTCTCATTGAGACAAAAAGCCTTTCCGACCACGGGACACAGGGTGATGACGTCTCAGCAGATGTTGGATTTTTGTCTTTGAGTCAGCACGCTAAATGTCACAGCCCTGCAAAACTAAGTGCTGGCATTTCTTAAAAATTCAATATTCAACTTGTGAAATCCACTGGAGTTTGGACTCAAAACCGTCAGACAGAAAGCAGAGTTGTATCTTTGAAAAGCACAACTGACTCTAATCTCTGTGTGAACAAAACCTGCTCTTCCTACGTTCTGTGCTCCCTGACAGGGCTCACCGTGCGGTTCAGGAGGAAATGTGTCATCAACGAGCCTACCTTTCATTTATTTTAATTCAAAGCAACTTTCCATCCTTAATTAGCTGGTGCTGAAAATAATTAAAGAGCTGCCTCCAAGTCTAATGAGTGAGTCTGGGGAGCTAAATAAGTAGCTGACGGCCACACACACATTCCAACATCAGTCCAATTATGCCAGTGTCCTTGTCAGTTGTGTCCCCGTACGAACAGGCAAAACAATTTGAGCCCCCATGCCTTGAAACGCATCAAATAGAGTGTCTAGCATTGGCAGCACCACAAACCAAATGTGCCTAGTGCACTGCTGGTACTGCTGGAGGAGAAGAGCTCCCATGATAAATGAAGGACGGATGAGTTACTCCGTGTGCAGGCTGTGTCAGAGAGAGCTCCATTCTAAGCACAGAACAGCAGTAAGAAACAAGAAGCCAAATCACATCACCATGATTATTTTTTATTCTATATGTATTTGTGTTTGGAAACATTAATCAAAACAAAAATGCTATTTAAATGAGTGTACAACACACATGAATTGGGTTAGCAGCATGAAGCGGCTTGCAGCTGTCATAAAACAGCTCCAGTTTTCTAAATGTACCCTCTGATTCACTTTATAAACATTTCCATAAAGATTCATTTCAAATTACAGTGTTTTTAGTTTTTTGAGCTACTGTTTTGAAGAGAAGATTCAATGAAATCTGCTAGTTTTGAAAAGTTTTGACAAATTGGCATATTGTCACAAACTGAGTCTGATTTTATTACAGTTTATTTGAATTAAAGGTAGATTTTGCCATTTTGACTTGCTTTTAGCGCCCCCTATTGCCCATTAGTAAAAGCAAAAGTGAAACGCTCCTCGGTGTGTGTTCGTCTTTTTGTCACCGTGATCTAAAAACTTAAATGTTTCCTCTGCCTTCATTAGTGTTTACAGGAGTGGTTCATCACTAAATGAAATAAATCAGCTGTGATCAAAAGCAGGCAGGAAACGTGCTGGAAGCAAGACTCCAGTTCTGGCATGTCAGCTCCACTGTACTAAGTCCAACAAAGACCAGCCCACTCTGAAGTTGCAAGTGTGACATTCTGGCCACAAAGGGCAGTGGGGGTCTGAATGGCATTTCATTAAGCTTGTAAGGGTTGTTAGCACATACTGCCTTGAGAAAATTATTTAGAAATATGAAAAAGTTGCGTAGTGTGCCTTTAACTGATTCAGACTGTCTTCAATCTGGACTTGATATAAAACGAGTTTGTTGCTTTTTCTACAGCGTTTCGGGATAACTTCTATTGTGAACTGAAATGATGTTAACCATGTGAGAAATCTTTTCAAAGTGTGCATCACTTCTGAGAGAGAAGTGCAGAATTAGGCGATCCCTCAAGGAGTTCACGAATCAGATGAAAAAAAGAAGCATGAGTTGGTCTTGAAAGTGCACAATCAATGTATGAAATTTTTCATAGAGTCCATGTTGGTGTTTCCATGTGGACTAAAGTTACTCCAGAGAAACAATGACATATCAACTCTCTTTTCACACATGCCTATGGTAAACTATAGAGCTGACCCTGACTCCTTCAAACTTTGATGCTGATGTAGAAAAACCAGGAAACTGTAAACGGTCTAAAGCTTCATATGTTTTGGATGTATGTTCAGGATGGAGATTGTTCTTTCTCTTTATTTTGAAACGTATTTAATTTGAAACCACGATGATGAGGTACTATATGTAGAAGGTCTTATTGTTTGTAGAATATTGGAAGTAGAGTGGCTGGAGCCAATTCCCCACCCAGGTTTCACAAATGAGAAGCAACAAGTAAACATGGAGGTGTTATAAAACAATCACAAGGAAAAGCAAAAGTGTTTATTTTTAAATGTATTGTGTCAAATTTCTAGTCATTTGGCGCTCTTGTGGGAACAGATTTCTGGAGACACCGACTGCAATTGGTGTGAACAGCAGTCCATCCGGAAGCCATACGGGAACCGGACCGCCTCCGTTCCATACATGGTGTGAATGAGGGGTAAGGCAAACTCTGGGGTTTTTATTTTGACATTGAACTTTTCAAAATTTCCAAAAGTCACACTGTCGCAGAAAGTTTTTTGTCGCTTTTACCAATTTAGCTCAGACGAAACACAGACAACAGCACTGATTACTGTCTTAGAAAACTTGTTAAAATTAGTAACAATATAACAAACAAGTAGTCTTCATACACAGATAAAAAAATAAGATTTGCATCATTTCTGTATCCAGCCTCTTTAAATGTTGAACCAGAGGACTTTGTGTTTTTGTATGAGATTAAAAGACTGGGAACAATAGTGGGGATTGAACTGGCAGTAAACAAAAGCAGCAGGGAGATAAGCAGGCGGTCCCCCCACAGCTTCATCCCCGGACCCAATCGATGATGCGTGATACAGCTGCAGCGAGATCTCTGGGGAAGACGGATGGACCCCGGCATATGCAGAGAACTCGCTGTCAAACAAACCTACACAGGCGGAGCAGCTATGGCCGCACTGAATATCTGGAAGAGGCATAGCTGCAGTTAATTAAAAAGCTTGGATGTGTTTGAAATACAGTGGGAGGGCTTCCTACGCAGTAGATTAGAGAGGATTCATGAGGTCAGCTTTCTTTCTTAGGGTTTAGCTTGACTGGTGACTTTGAAGATATTTTTGTTTTATGTTCAGTTCCTGTTTTACATTCCAAGGCACATATGAGTTCAATAATAAATAAGCAAAGAGTGTGCCAAAAAAGTCACCATGTCTTTGCATTTCCCTTCTTCAGCGCTCCTGTTAGGAAGTAGAAGTTAGCTAAAGGAGTGGGTGACAGAAAATGGCAGGATTTGGAGTCTTAATCATTCACATTTATTATATGTGGCTAACAGCAACATGACTATCACTGCCTTTGCTTTCTGCAACATTAATGTTTTATCTTCACAAATATCACAAGCCTGAAGGAGTTCTGCTGTGTGGAGTTGCTAATGCTAACAGTTAGCTTCTATTAGCGAAGTCGCTGCCCTCTACTGATCGCTAAATCACCAAATTCAAATCAAATTCAAATTTTATTTGTCACATACACATTCATACACAGTACGAAATGCAGTGAAATGCCTGCCACCAACAGCCTTCCTCGTTGAGAGCCAAAATGGGTGAGTCCATGAATGTTAACGCAGCTAGACGGAGAATTTCTCTCATCCAACGGCACCAGTTTTCAGGGTCCGCTTCCGGTCGATAACAAGATGGCACCTGTGCTTGGCTTAGCCGCAGTCACCGGCCACTTTTTCTAACTTTTCTCCACTAACCTCCTCTTTTCCACCTTGTTCCTGTCTGCGATCCTCTTCATTAGTGTCCCTGCTACCATCTCCTATGATCGCCAGACTCTTTTGTCCTTCCGTTCATTCATGATCACCCAAGATGCACCGATGACGTACCTCCCTGTTTATTTATCTGAGTGGCGCACTGGCCTGGAGCCAAACGACAATTCCAACCAGAGCGCCTCCAGCGATGTTTATCCGGTCCCAGGAAAACGTTGGAGAAAAAGAGGTAAACAAGCAGGAATCCAGGTGAGAATAAGACTTCTCTTAAAGCGTGGTTTATCTAGTAAACATCGGCACGATTTTCTAGCTTCTTGTCCTTTGTTTGGCGGCTTGAGCGCCACTTCCGTATTCCCGCCAGGCCACGTTGTGGCGCGGTTTCTCCGTCCAAGTTTTTTAAGGTCGGTTTATCCTCATTCCTCAGTGGTTTCTCCTCCTGTTCCCTCCATAAGTGGTTTTTATAAACACCGTGGATCTAACCCTGCTAATTTACGTCCACTAACTCAAGCTGTTTCTGTAGTTTCTGATTCCTCCACCTCACTCAACATGGCTCTATTAAATACCCGCTCTGTTAACAATAAGTCCTTCCTGCTCAATGATCTAATTCTCTCTAAAAACCTGGATTTTGTTTCTGACTGAAGTTTGGCAGCAAACATCTGATTATTCTGGTCTGATTGAACTCTGTCCGAGTGGTCATTCTTTTCTTAGCCAGCCCTGGGGTTCTGGTCGTGGTGGAGGCCTAGCTGTTGTATTCAGAGATCATCTTCCATGTAGCTCTACAACCTCTGGTGGCGTTGCTTCCTTTGAACTGCAGCTGATTAAAGTCGGGCGTAAGGACCCGTTCTACTGTGCTGTGGTCTATCGTCCACCTGGTCCAAACGGTTCTTTCCTTCAGGAGTTTAGTGACTTTCTATCCTCCACTGTGAAGCTGTCCAGACTATTGATTGCTGGTGACTTTAACATCCACGTTGATGATCCCTCTGATCACTTTGCCATGAATTTCTCCAGCCTTATGGACTCCTTCAGCTTCACCCAGCATGTTTCTGGCCCCACACACACCAGGGGGCACACTACCTTGTTTTTACCCTTAGTCTAAATGCTGACAGTGTTTGTCCTGAGAACGTTTATATTTCAGATCACCATTGCATTTTCTTTAACTTGTCAGTTTCTGCGTCCCCACCTCCTGCTCGCCGTCTTGTTAGTTGTCGTTTTCTTAATGAGAGCATAGCTAGCAATTTTTCTGCTGCTTTTGATCCACCCTGTTCTTCTGATAACGACCCAGATTCCTTAACTTCTCAGTTTAATGAGCACTGCTTCTCCATTCTGGACAACATCTTTCCTGTCAGAACCAGATCAGTTCCTGCAGTGAACCCTACTCCCTGGTTTAATGACAGCCTTCGCAGCCTGAAGCACCAATGCAGAAAAATTGAGCGTTTGTGGAAGAAAACCCATCTACACGTCCATCTGCTGCACCTAAAGGATCTTCTGACATCCTTTAACTCTGCAGTCAGAGAAGCCAGGGTTTCCTATTTCTCCAACCTGGTGTCCCAGAGCAAAGGGAACCCCAAGGTGCTGTTTAACACCATCAGCAGCATCGTCTCTCCTGCCTCTTCTACAGCCTCCATCCACTCTGTTACAGACTGTGAGAACTTTCTGTCTTTCTTTGTGGACAAAGTCAATAAGGTTAGATCTAGCATCTCTCCATCAGCCTTATCGCTGCCTCTCCCGACTCCAACCAGGCCCATCATCCTAGATAGCTTTGCTCCTGTTTCTTTGCCTGAGTTAACCAAACTAGTTAACTCTATGAAGACCTCTGCATGCCCCCTCGACATCTTACCCTCATCTTTGTTTAAAAGTGCTTTTCAGTCCATCGGTCCCAGCATGCTCTCCATTATTAATGCTTCTCTGGTTTCTGGTCAGGTCCCTGCTTACTTTAAGAATGCTGTAATCCACCAGCTTCTTAAAAAACCAAGTCTTGACCCCTCTCTCCATAGCAGCTTCAGACCCATCTCTAAACTTCCGTTCATCTCCAAGATCTTGGAAAAGGTTGTGGCTAAACAACTCACAGCTGCTCTTGATGAACATAACATCTATGATAGCTTCCAGTCAGGTTTTCGTAGAGCTCATTCTACTGAAACAGCTCTTCTTAGAGTCTCTAATGACCTTCTGACTCAGTGATGTAGGGGACTTGTCTGTTCTGGTCCTGCTGGACCTGACTGCAGCCTTTGACACTGTTGAACATCACCTATAAGATTATTTACCAGCAGCTGGTATCTCACCTGTCTGACTCTGATTTATTTGAGGTTTTCCAGTCTGGATTTAGGCCTGGACACAGCACTGAATCAGCCCTGCTAAGGGTCTTGAATGACATTTATGTACCTAAATCATTGCAAGCAATCAGAATGTTTGTGTTCAAGTCAGACCTATCAACAGATGGCTATTAGCGTCAACAATCAAAATCACAAGCACATCAGACTTCCTTTCATCACTGGCAATGACTGAAGAGGTAAACGTGTAAAACAGCAACATTTATGAATGGCAAAGGTTTTTTTTAACTGTTTGTTACAAATCAGTAAATGAATTTTGTCCTCACGGGCTCCCATAAAAGGAAACATGGTGTCTATTATGGCATTGGCCAGAGACTTATGCCACTTGCACACTAGCATCGGCTTCACTCCACCTTGTTCTGCCTGCCCCAGCCTACTTCTGAAAAGCAGACATCTATTTTAGTTTCTAATTCTTTTGACTGACTAGTCAATGGGATTAAAACAGGCAAATACAAAGTTTTACTTGAGGGCCATTGGGGATTTTGTGTGGCCCTCAGTTGAGTTTCAAGGAATCTCTCCAG